>NC_084554.2:39372500-39380000 GCF_033978685.3 Nerophis lumbriciformis | reverse complement strand
TGTCCAAAGTCCAAATAAAACAAAAACTCACTAAAATAAAATAAGGTGTTGTGATCAGTTATACTAATAACAACACAGCTGGTTGTTTTTTCTTTCAAAAAGCTTTATTGCTTTTACATTGGATGGGTTTTGCATATCTGTGTTTAGTGGACAGCCCTGCTGTATGTTGATGAATGCCAAATATGCATCAAACCAGCTTTTTTATTGGAACATTCAAAGAGAGAACAACTTTACATAAGTGGTCACTGGCTAGTTAGGTGAAGCTTGGAGGAGGTCTGAGGTGGAGCTAAAGGGCGCCCCCTGCTGCAAGCAAAGCGTGTGCCGAGATAAAGGCGCTCTCTTGTTTATGGGGTCCATAGATTTTTGTCATGAAGCAAAGAGGGTGTTTGTGTTGTCATGTCCATCTGCACGCTTGTGTGCGTGTTTATTTCTTGCGGTAGTCTCCCTGCTCGGGGAACTGGTCCCCGTAGCGTCTCAGTATGTCCTGGAGGGTGGGCATGACGTGCGACTGGGGCTGGAAGGACATGTGAGGCTCCTCCTGGCCGCTCTGGTAGGGCTCGGCCTCGTACGGGTCCTGCTCCGGCATGCGCTCGCTCTCCGCCGCCGCCTCCGCCTCCGCCTGGCTGGGCTTGGGCTCGAGTTGGGGCTGGGCATGCTCGGGTTCGAATCGACGCAGGCGACAGTCGGGGTCGTACTCGGGGTCGCAGTGCGGGTTGGAGGGTTCCAGGACGCCGCTGCGGCTGCCGTCAGCGTTCAGGTGGGGCTCGTAGGCCTCGGCGGGGAAGGGGATGCGGCGGTGAGCGTTGGGTCGAGGCTCAGTAGGTTTTAAAGGGAAGCACTCGCGGTCGTAGCCGATGAAGCAATCGTAGCCCTCCTTGGTTTTTCCCGGGGGGCCCAGTGGGTGGCGCTCCTCCCGAATGGGCTCCTCGTAATTGGGCTGAGAGAATGGATACTGGTGCCGGGTGGCGGGAGGACTGTGGCGGTGCATGGCGGCGGCGGCCTCTCTCATTGCAGAGAAGGGATCATTGGGGTTGGACTCGGGCGCCGCCTCCATTGGAGGGGCGTATGGATCGTTGACCTGAACGTGAGCCATTAAGCGGCGCAGCATTGCATACGGGTCATTGGCGGGCGGCGAAGCTGGGGCGTTAGCCTGGCGGTACATGGCGTAAGGGTCGCTAACACTGTTAGTGCTAGCATAAGCATCCCGATACATGGCATAGGGATTATTGTAGTGCTCGGCAGCAGGGGGAAGGGCACGAAGGGCGGCGGCCTCCTCGGGTTCCTCTTGTTGGTACGACTCTGGGGGGCTGGCGAATTTGGTGGCGGTAAGGGGGTTGCAGCCATCCTCAAAGAGGGGGTTGCAGGACCCTATGCCAGCAGGGGCAGTGATTTTGGAAGCCCGGGGAGCCTGGAGGGACAAAGACACTAAGATTAGAAACTTCTACAGATGAAATCAGAAACGCAGGTTTGTTGCACCAATCTCACCGCTTGGGAGGCAGAGTAGGCGCAGTACGGATCCCGGAGTGGGTCACAGTTGGGGTACTTCAAGTTGAGACCAGAGGGGGCCCTCGGTACCAGCTGGGGTATGCAGGTGGGGTCCTTCTGGGGGTCACAGCCGAGTTGGGCATAGGAGGGCGGGGCCCCGCCGGAGGGTGAGTAACCATAGGCGGCTCTCAAGTGGTACTGCAAACACTCGACGTCTTCAGCGCCGCAGATACGCAGCAGCTCAGCCTTCTGCTCCTGAAAAGTGGAAAACGTATTTCTAGCGGGATTCTACCACTGAGTAGCAAAGTGACGAGCTTCTACCTTAGGAAGGAAAGAAATTGACGACGGTGCGAAGTAGTGGTAACCCGACTGTGGCTCTTTGGCTGGGGCAGAGCGCACGTAGAGAGGAGCGGGGGTCTTGACGGGGGAAGGTGCAGGGGGGGAGGCAGGCAGCACCAGCGGCAAATACGGACTCTTGCCCGAGACCAAGGCAGCGTACAGGCAGTGGGCGTCCTTGGTGGGGTCACAGGTTTTGACCGGCGCAGGCTTTGGGGGCTCTGGCTTGGGCCTGCTGGTGTACGACGCCACACAGTTGGGGTCGTCCGAGTCGGCGCAGGACTTGTAGATGTCGCCCAGGTGGCTCAGGTAAGCCTTGTATGAGCGACGACTCTCTGCGCGGTTCTTGTTCTGGAGGTACGCCAGGTAGATGCGGTCCATCTCCTGAATCTAAAAAGGGGAGAGTCTGAGATTACTTTGGGGGAAAAAAAATAGTCCTGGAGGTTAACTCACCGCCTCCTGGTTGCCGTTGTCCGTGAAGTACTTGTACCATCCCCAGAAGTCCGAGTGCTGCTTGTACCAGCTGATGTTCCTGCGGTTACGGATTAGTCTCCTGTGGGACGCTGCCGCCGCCGCCTTCTCCTGGATGCTCTCCCCCGCTGAGGGCGAGAAGGAAGTCACAGATAATCCCCAAGGCTTTTGAGCGCCGGAATGGTGACTTTTAAAAAGTTTTGCATGCAAAAATGTATTTAGTCATGCAGAACAAGCGTTGTATTTACCATCACGCTTGGCTTTGCTGGCGACCGGCCCAGCGGACACGTCGGCTGCAAAAAAACGAAGAAAACAACAGCAGATGTGAACAGAAGCAGTTTGCGTTGACTTTTGCTTACACCGACTACGATGATGAAGAACGACGTTAACGCACAAACGCTTACAGGCGCAAATTCTTCAATAAAAAGGACAGCGGTTCCTCGCCTTCGCCCGCAGGGGCCCGCTGACTACGGCTCTTTGAAGATTTTATAGGTGGGCCTGTAACACTGTGGACCCCCTGCTGGTTTCTAAAAGCTGCGTGTGAGGGAACAGTGGATTCAGCTTTTCTGCAGGCTTCTTTCATCTCCCCAGCGAAAAGGTGTTAATGCCTTGCAGAAGGAGAGGAGGAGGATGGAGGGATGGTGGGGTTAGAGGGGGCTTCAAAAGTGCCTAAAGTAAAAACATCATTCTTTCTGTTGATCAAAAAAAGCTCGTTCAGGAAGCGATGGTGATGTAATGCCAAGGAGGAGGAATGTTTCTTTTTAAACGAAGCGTCTGGCACATCTGGAAACAGGGGAGCAGTTTGAGGAGGAGGAGGTGATGCTGACAGGTAGTCATTTTAATTTTTTTTTTACATGAGCATGAAAGAGAAAAAAAAACTCCTCCTTCCTTCTGTTTGAAAAGGGGGAAGTAAGTATTTAAAACTTGTAAATCTGACAGTCACCTCCTACCTGAGCTGATCTGAACCAGGTGGTGGAGATTTGTTTATGATCGTCATGATGAATAAACACGATGAACAGATGAGGAACTGTCAGCAATAACATAAGTCTCACTCAGGAGTGTGTGTTTTTTTTTTGTTGCCAGGATGGAAAAATATTTTAAAATTGTAAAAAATAAAAAAAAATAAAGACTTATATGAAAGCTTTTTTTGTGATTGTTTGGCAAGAATGTAAAAATATTTTAAAATTGTAAAGAAAGAAAAAAAAAGACTTTATTGAAAGCTTTTTTGTGATTTTGGGGGCGGCATGGCGTAGTGGGTAGAGCGGCTGTGCCATAAACCTGAGGGTTCCAGGTTCGCTCCCCGCCTCTTGACACCCAAATCGCTGCCGTTGTGTCCTTGGGCAGGACACTTCACCCTTGCCCCCGGTGCCGCTCACACACACTGGCAGCCTCGCTTCCGTCAGTATACCCTTGGGCAGCTGTGGCTACAAATGTAGCTTACCACCACCAGGTGTGAATGAATGATGGGTTTTCACTTCTCTGTGAGCGCTTTGAGTATCTAATAATAGAAAAGCGCTATATAAATCTAATCCATTATTATTATTATAAAAATGTTTTTGAATTATTATTTTTATTTTTTAGACTTTAATGAAAGCCTTTTTTGATTGATTGGCCACAATTTTAAAATGTTTTAGATTTTTTGGAATTCATCGTGACGATGGATAAACACATTGAATAGATGAGGAATTGTCAGCAATACTACACTTCTCATTCCAGGAATGTGTGTGTTTGTTGGTGATTGTTTGGCCAGAATGTAAACATGTTTTTGAAATGTATTTTTATAGACATTTATGAAAGCTTTTTCTGTGATTGTGGCCTAAAATGCCTGATTTTTGCAGAAAAAGTTGCACTGGTTTTAACCCTTTTTTTTCTAATGAACATTACATCCCCTTGAGATTTTATGAATTTTTAATCAGTGTTTTGTTTTTTGTAACCCTAACCCCAAAAAGTACAGGATTTTAACCAGTCTAACAAACTATGATTTATTTTTCCTCTTGAAATGAAACATTGTTGAACAGCTAACAGTAATTTACTGGATATTGCAAGCCTTTTGTGAGCTGTCGGGATTTCTGGAAGTTTTTCTGGAAGTTCTTTGCAAAAATTGCAATGAAAAGCGCATTGGGTTTTTTTTCCTTTTGGTGGGAAAAAAGGAAAGTTGCAATAAAAAATGTTGTGATTTTCCCCTTTGAAATTATAAAAGGGACATTTGCTAAAGAAAAAGTAATTAATGAAGAAATATGAACAAAAAGACTAAGAAAAACATGTGACTAACATGGCACAAAAATGTGCAAAATAGGCTTCAAACAATACAAACAATCCTAAAAAAACATTATTTAAAGAAGGACACATTGTATAACAGCTGTACACTGACTACTCAAAAGTACATCCAAGCTTCATTTTTAGCATTATCCTCTGAATAGATGGTTGAAGGGTGTACTCACTTTTATGAAATTTTCTATTATTATTTTCAATATATTGTTTTTCTTAAAGTGTATTCACCTTCATATCTTATCCAACCGTGTGCTCCATTTGACTACAATGAAATATGAAGTAAAAACTTTCATTTAATATGCTGCACTTGTACAGCATTGGGACATGTCATCTAACAATACAGTGGTACCTCTGTTTTTGGTAATTCAATCCAGAAAGTCAGACAAAAAAAAATAATCTCAATTTTTCCCCATAAGAAATAACTTAAATTTGAACGGAAAATATGAACACCAAACGTGAAGAATTCTAGTTTTAAATTCACAAAACAGTGTAGAATACATATAACTAAGTAATGAAATAGATAAATATATATTTAGCATCATGTTTAGCTTTATTGAATTATTTTTTTGGCAACCTTTGTACTTTGCTACGAATTATTTCTTAAATCCAATAGTGTTTCTCACCTTCTTTATCAAAGTACTAGCATTCACAACTTTTTTTGGCCCCACGGTGGATTATTTTGCAGTTGTATGTATAATCATACGCGGGCAAACAGAGTAGTTTGTTCCACGCAATATTTTGCCATTAGATAATTGAGACGATGCAAAGATAATTTTGGGCTAAGAGTTTTGGAAACAAAATGTGTGATTTCCAATGTTGAAACAATTCTTAATATATATTTTATTCATGTCTATGTAGGAAAACCCTCAGCACTAGCAGATTTCATGACAAAAGTACACTTTTGAAGTACCACTGATTGACTGACATTAAAATACAGTAGCGTTGTAGGCCTAAGTAGTCGTTAAAAACAATGCAGAAGTTTAATTTAACATGTATATTTATTTGGCCACTAACATTACACAGTTTGAACAGTAACACTTGTAGGAAGGTAAAACATTGTACTTTAATCAATTTCAATACTTTGGCGTACCACTAGATAGAGCCTGCGTACCAGAGTTTGAGAATCACTGGTTTACTTTATTGAATAGTAGGAAAAGTACACTTCATATTTCATTATTTGACAGCTAAATATTGCTTTGTGAAATAAAATGTCGAACTGTTATTGCATAAATCCGAGCGTCCACTGCAGTGGACATTACATGCCGTTATTAGAAGACATATATAGTGATACTTCAACAATATGTTTATTATAGTTATAGTACAGTTTGCAGTGGAGTATAACTGTACCCCACTGAGAGCGCTCTCTCATGCTACTGCTACTTGGACAAGCAAAACGTATTTTAATGGCCTCCACAGGGTGAACTCACCAGGCAGCAGCATCAGCATCAGTGTGGCAGCCAGCAGGGCGGTGACGCCGGTCCTCCTCGCTCCAGCCATGACTCGTCTCTTCTCCTGCCGAGACAAAGTTAAAGTGCTTTTAACGAGAACAGAAGTAAGAAATGACCCCAGACGTCACCGTGAACTTGACCAATTTACGGAAGAATAACAGAGCTTCTTACCTGTGGTTGCCTAGGCGACAAGTCTCACTGCGGAACCGGCTGGGGGATTCTGAGTGACCCGGATGACTGATTGGTCCACCTGTGCTCAAAGTGTGTGTGCGTGTGGCTCGACTCGACTCCCTGAGACAAACTGCCGTGACGGACTGAGCGGTGCCAGGTTTTAAACAAGGCCCATCATCACTGACACACAACAGGTATTCATTAACAGTCGTACAGCAAACACACACAGGGAGGAGGGGGGTTCAAGACCAAGCTCAACGAGCGCTTTGATTGGCTGAGGGCTTCTGCTGGATCATTTACCCTGAGGGCACATTTGGGGATTCATGCAATTCATTTTTTATGCTTCTTAACATATCAATCAGCTTTTGACCACATCGAAAAATGTTCGGAATTTGTTTCATTTACTTTTATGAAAGGGTCCGTTTTGCGAATAGAGGATAAAAGTGTTTTGAATAAACTCTCCTTATTCCAAGAATAATCATGCAGCACAATGTTATCAATTATTGGCCTTTTAAATCTGCAATAGCCTTGTCTCATCTCTTTGGGAAATATTGCATAATTATCCCCATTGAAAAATAATATCAGGAGCTATATTAAAAAGATAATCAAAACTTCAGAAGTTGTACTTTTTTTTGTTTTTACAGTTGTATGGGGGTTGGGGAGGGTGAAACATTTTGGGACCTAAGAATCAATTAAAAAGATAACTACCTGTCCAGGTATGATATACAGTACCTACCAGCCTGTTGATTCACTATTTGTTATTTAGGCTCAAATGTGCCCGCGTTGCGTTCAAGTGCAGCCATACAGCGTGGGAGAGGATTGATGAAGGTCAGCGAGTTACCAGAAGACATGTGAAGCCAATGAGAGGATTTGTCTTGAGACTTTTTATGAAAGCCTGGTTGTGGTTGTTGAGCAGGATTTAAATATATTTTAGAAATGTATAAAAAAATAAGACTTTTATTAAAGCTTTTCTGGGATTGTTTGGTCAGGATTTAAGTGTTTTTTAGGCTTTTATGCAAGCTCTTTTTGGGATTGTTTGGTCACAACTTAAAAATGCTCTTTTTTTCTTTTTATTTCAGACCTTTTATAAAACATATTTTTTATTACTTGGCCAGGTTTTAGAAATGTTTTTGAATACATTTTTTAGAGTTTTATGAAAGCTTTTTTGGGTTTGTTTGGCCAAATTTTAAAATATTTTTGAAATTATTTATTTTTTACTTAATAAAAGCTATGTTTGTGATTGTTGGACTACAATTTTAAAAGGCTTTAGATGTTGTATACATTTTTTTAGACTTTTGTATAAGCTGTTTTGTGTGAT
>NC_084554.2:39270000-39367500 GCF_033978685.3 Nerophis lumbriciformis | reverse complement strand
TATTTAACCGTGAAACATTTCTTCTGCATCATCCTTCCTGTTGCGCGGCCTACGTCGAGCGTTTAGTGCCCCGTTTTACGTGTGTAATTACGTTTTCTAACAGGTGTTTTCACAGCGTCCGCAAACCTGCAATCCACGACGACGCCAAAAGCATACTCATAATTTTCTCCAAAGCTGGAATGTGGGCGATCGACAGACTTTGCGAGACAAACACCTGGTTCCATGCCGCTTCTTTTTGCGTTAAAATAAAGCTTTATTTGCGAGTGACATGTTTCATATGTACATTATACACAGACGCATGCAGGTGTGCGTGTGTGTGGACGGTGCAGGGTCACTGCAGGTCGTCGTCGTCGAAAAGATCCTCAAAGTCTGGAAGTGGACACAGAAAATTAGCCAAATTACGTCCAATTGCACTGAAACTTTATTTCATTTATTCATTAGCTTCAGTCGGTTTCTGTAATGAGGGAGTTTTAAGGACACAAAACCAGGTTGAATAATAATTAAATTTTGTCATTAGAAGCAGACTAGGTAAACAAACCCAGAGCGAGAAGGTCAGGCGAGGCTGCTTGCTTTGTTGCAGATATCTCACTTTGACAGAAAATGTAAACCCGACATTCTTCCAATAAAAAGTGAGAGAGTTTATCCTCTATAGCAGGGGTGTCAAACTCAAATACAGAGTGGGCCAAAATTTAAAACTGAACAAAGCCGCGGGCCAAGGTTGAAAAAATTAACCTTTTAATAGGGACCCAAACAAGTTTTGCATTGAATATTGAACAAGCAAGGCTTGTATAACTTTATAGTGACATGCAAAATCGAGTTTCAAATAATAATAAGAATTAAAAAATATCGACATATCAAATAAAATTTAAATAAAATTTGAATGCCTCTTTTCTATTTGGTAAATATCTAAATAAACTTTTTCCACAGGCTAATAATAAATTTGAAAATAAAATAACAATAATGAATGAATCAAACATTCAAGCCTTGAAGTAGCAAGAGAAAGTGCATGAATAAAATGTTAATTTTTGCTCAGTTTGCTACACTGATTTGCTTTAACACTGAATATGGAACAAGCAACGCTTATATAACTTAATAGTGCAAAATCAACTTTCAAAAAACAAACGAAAAAACATCAATGGTATATTAAATCAAATTTAAATAAAAAATGGAATGCCTCTTTTCTATTTGCAGCCTTCTGAGCTAAATATCAACATTAACTTGGTGGGCGGGGGCGGGGTTTGGTGGTAGCGGGGGTGTATATTGTGGCGTCCCGGAAGAGTTAGTGCTGCAAGGGGTTCTGGGTATTTGTTCTGTTGTGTTTATATTGTGTTACGGTGCGGATGTTCTCCCGAAATGTGTTTGTCATTATTGTTTGGTGTGGGTTCACAGTGTGGCGCATATTTGTAACAGTGTTAAAGTTGTTTATAAGGCCACCCTCAGTGTGACCTGTATGGCTGTTGATCAAGTATGCATTGCATTCACTTATGTGTGTGTAAAAGCTGCATGTAATATGTGGCTGGGCTGGCATGCTGTTTGTATGGAGGAAAAGCTGACGTGACGACAGGTTGTAGAGGACGTTGACGGCAGTGCCTTTAAGGCAAGCCCCCAGTAATGTTGACCGGGAGAATGGTTGCCCCGGGAGATTTTCGGGAGGGGCACTGAAATTCGGGAGTCTCCCGGGGAAATCGGGAGGTTTGGCAAGTATGAGTATTAGCGCTGAATGCGCTAAGTCTAATGTTAATTTCATATTGCCTCAAGGGCCAAATGAAATTACGTGGCCGGCCAAATTTGGCCCGCGGGCCAGAGTTTGACACCCATGCTCTAAAGGTATTCGATATGATGAAGACGATGCTACGGTGCGTCAACGCCCAAACACAGTAATGATCTTAAACCAAAAACACACAAAAACCACAAAATGTAGCAAATCAAAAAATACTACAGGATCAATACCAAATGCAAAAGAAAAATGCTGCAAATGGAAATGTTGAATTGAAAGATGTATGGCATTTGTTAGAGAACAAGTGTGACCTTCCCAGCTCCTGAGCTTGTCGCCACTTAACATCTGCAAGAGCAGCGTTAACAAGCCCGATGTGTGCTTGATTGTGTGTGTTTGTGTTCAAAGCAGCTGACTGGCAAGGTGTCGTGCTGAGTTTCCGCCATAAACCATCTTTAACGTCCTTCTCTTTTCATTTTAACAATCTGCTCTTTTCACTCAGGTCATGTTTTGCTGGGCCCAAATTGTTTAGCCAGCGGGGCAACGCAGCATGTAAGAAAGTAGATGGGCTGTTTTTTTCCCTCGTTTTAATGTCTTGTGAGTGTGCCGCACATAAAGCCACAATTAATAGTTAGAGCAACAGGATGATACAACAGATGTAAACAATATTGAAACGTTAATGTGTTGCAATTCTATTTTGGGGGAAATTTCGAAGACAAACATACTTAAGTTTATTTATAAAATGTTTATTTTCTCCTAAATATGTGTTAAAAGAAGGAGTTTGAATTTTAGTTTATTTCAAACATGCGTGCATACAACATGCATCAAAATTTCCAGTTCCTCTATTCAACATGTTCGAAAAGGAGTAGGAAGAAGCAGAGCTTATTTAATCCTACCCCTTTTCCTTTACATAGCAGTTGCTAAAACTTTTGTTCACTTCCTGTTCTCAATTTATGCACAATATACTCCATAACTAATAACAATAAAAATAAATAAATAATTAGTGAAGTAAGTTATATTTCATATGGTGAGAGAAGTGAGATTATCTAGAAAATGAATGGATGGATGAAATAAATTCAGAATGTTTATCATGGTTCTTCTTCTTTGTACTTTGTAAACATTTTAAGTTTGAAGAGTTTCTTGAAGTGGATCATATTAGTACATTGTTTCATCCATCCATCCAACCATCTTCTTCCGCTTATCCGAGGTCGGGTCGCGGGGGCAGCAGCCTAAGCAGGGAAACCCAGACTTCCCTCTCCCCAGCCACTTCGTCCAGCTCCTCCCGGGGGATCCCGAGGCGTTCCCAGGCCAGCCGGGAGAGATAGTCTTCCCAACGTGTCCTGGGTCTTCCCCGTGGCCTCCTACCGGTCGAACGTGCCTGAAACACCTCCCTAGGGAGGCATTCAGGTGGCATCCTGACCAGATGCCCGAACCACCTCATCTGGCTCCTCTCGATGTGGAGGAGCAGCGGCTTTACTTTGAGCTCCCCCTGGATGACAGAGCTTCTCACCCTATCTCTAAGGGAGAGCCCCGCCACGCGGCGGAGGAAACTCATTTGGGCCGCTTGTACCCGTGATCTTGTCCTTTCGGTCATGACCCAAAGCTCATGACCACAGGTGAGGATGGGAACGTAGATCGACTGGTAAATCGAGAGCTTTGCCTTTCGGCTCAGCTCCTTCTTCACCACAACGGATCGATACAGCGTCCGCATTACTGAAGACGCCGCACCGATCCGCCTGTCGATCTCACGATCCACTCTTCCCTCACTCGTGAACAAGACTCCGAGGTACTTGAACTCCTCCACTTGGGGCAAGATCTCCCCCCCAACCCGGAGATGGCACTCCACCCTTTTCCGGGCGAGAACATTGTTTCATTTCTTTGCTTAATCCATTCCATAATTGAATTCCACATACTAATATACTGAAGGTTTTAAGTGTTGTATGTGTGTACAAATGTTTTAAATTACATTTTTCTCTAAGATTATATTTCTCCCCTTTTGTTGAGAAGAATTGTTGTATATTCTTGGGTAGCAGATTATAGTTTGCTTTGTGTATAAATTTAGCTGTTTGCAAATTCACTATGTCGTGGAATTTCAGTATTTTCGATTAGATGAACTGCACATGTTTCTGTGTGGAGTTTGCATGTTCTCCCCGTGACTGCGTGGGTTCTCTCCAGGTACTCCGGCTTCCTCCCACCTCCAAGGACATGCACCTGGGGATAGGTTGATTGGCAACACTAAATGGGCCCTAGTGTGTGAATGTGAGTGTGAATGTTGTCTGTCTATCTGTGTTGGCCCTGCGATGAGGTGGCGACTTGTCCAGGGTGTACCCCGCCTTCCGCCCGAGTGCAGCTGAGATAGGCTCCCGCACCCCCAAAAAGAAGAAGCAGTAGAAAATGGATGGATGGATGTTTACCATTGAAGAAGTCCAAGTGAACCGCCTTTTCATTGGCTGCCAGGTCCATTAAAAGGCCGCTGCTGCCCCCTGCCTGCAGACACACGCCAGTGCAACAGGGTATGTAGTGAAACACGTCATCTTCGTCAATATGCCTGACTAATTCGAACAAATACAGCGATTTAACTCGAGTGAATTGTCAATATGTAGCGTAAAGATGCAAACAACACGTATAAATCCTTAAAAAAATAAAAAGGGGACTGCACAAAGATCATATTGTATCCTAGATAGCGAGCAGGCTAGTTAGCTGTGGCGATGTTGATGTAAAAATTGGCCACCAAACCTCGTCTAGATCCACGTACGGTCCAGCTCCTTCCGGAAACATTTCGTCCACGGCAGGTTTCATTCTGACTTCTCTCAAACTTATATTAGTCGCTTTAATAAATATATCCCTGTGACGCTGACGTTTGTTAGCTTCGACTAGCCGCTGTGAGGAAAACAAAGCCAGTGCAACGCCAAAATGTGCCCGGGCTCCAACGCGGAAATTTGTTCTCGAAGGTTCCCATTTGATGTATTTGTACTCTGCCATGATTTAACAAAATACACTTGGTAGGTTTGTGTTTTTGGGGGGTTTTGCAACTCATAAACGACGTATCTGCAGATGTTTCTTTTGTTTTTTTTAAATAAAGTGTTTACAAAGTACAAAGAAGAAGAACCATGATAAACATTCTGAATGTATTTCATCCATCCATTCATTTTCTAGATAATCTTACTCATCTCACCATATGACATATAACTTACTTCACCAATTATTATCAATTAATTAATGTATTGTTATTGTTATTACTTATGGAGTATATTGTGAATACATTGAGAACAGCAACCAGCTCAGTGGCCTTGTGGTTAGAGTTAGAGTGTCCGCCGTGAGATCGGTAGGACGCGAGTTCAAACCCCGGCCGAGTCATACCAAAGACTATAAAAATGGGACCCAATACCTCCCTGCTTGGCACTCAGCATCAAGAGTTGGAATTGGGGGTTAAATCACCAAAATTATTCCCGGGCGCGACCACTGCTGCTGCTCACTGCTCCCCTCACCTCCCAGGGGGTGAACAAGGGGATGGGTCAAATGCAGAGGGTAATTTCACCACACTTAGTGTGTGTGTGACTTTTGTTGGAACTTTAACTTTAAGTGAACAAAAGTTTTATCAACTGCTATGTAAAGGAAAAGGGGTAGGATTACTGTATTTTTTGGACTATAAGTCGCTCCGGAGTATAAGTCGCATCGGCCGAAAATGCATAATAAAGAAGGAAAAAAACATATAAGTCGCACTGGAGTATAAGTCGCATTTTTTGGGGAAATTTATTTGATAAAACCCAACACCAAGAATAGACATTTGAAAGGCAATCTAAAATAAAGAATAGTGAACAACAGGCTGAATAAGTGTACGTTATATGAGGCATAAATAACCAACTGAGAACGTGCCTGGTATGTTAACGTAACATATTATGGTAAGAGTCATTCGAATAACTATAACATATAGAACATGCTATACGTTTACCAAACAATCTGTCACTCCTAATCGCTAAATCCCATGAAATCTTATACGTCTACTCTAGTCTCTTATGTGAATGAGCTAAATAATATTATTTGATATTTTACGGTAATGTGTTAATAATTTCACACATAAGTCGCTCCTGAGTATAAGTCGCACCCCCGGCCAAACTATGAAAAAAACTGTGACTTATAGTCCGAAAAATACGGTAAATAAGATCTGCTTTTTCCTACTCCTTTTCGAACATGTTGAATAGAGAAACTGGAAATTGTAATGTATCATGCATGCATGTTCGAAATAATCTCAAACTCAAACTCAAATATAAAACAAAGTAAGTCAATTTAGTTGAGAAATGTTGGTTTTATTAAATGTTAATTGCATGTTACAATGTTTAAAAAAAAATGCTACTATCTTAATCTAACTTTCTATACAAGTATGGTCATGCTATAATAAAATAGGAATTCCCCCTTCTTAAAACTTCCAGTATTTTCTTTTCTTATATTTGCTGGTTATTTGTACAAATCCAGAATTCCCTTGATTTCCTTTATCTTGTTGTATTTCTCTTTTTTCTCAGTGCTCATGCCCCATGTTGCTCTCATAGCCCAGCGTGTTTCCCAGGTGCTGGTGGGCGAAGAAGGCCCGGGCCATCTCGTTGATGTGGTTGTAGGCCCCGATGGATTTGAAGTACTCAACGTAGTTCCAGAAGTCCGAGGTGGAATACGGCCAGTAGGGGACGGCGGGTGGTTCGTCATACGGCACTGAGAAGGTATGATGATCGATAGTAAGTCCCTTGGTTCAAAATAGTATTACAGTGGAACCCGCTTATGTCGACGTCCCTCGGACACGAGTGGACATAAGGTGTTGTCAACACAAGCGGGGAGCCATTGCTTGCACATTTACTTGTGACTTTTACCAGAGACACAAGGAGAATGTGCAATAATAAAGGAGTCTTCATATTTGTGCACAGTCATCCTGCATCACAGTCATTCCACTGACATTACAAGATTTTAGATTTTAGTTAATATTGTCATGCTTTTAGTTGAATCTTATTTTGCATTAAATAGGAAGTCACTTTGTGCACATTTTTAATGCTGTGTAAGTAGACATAAGTTATGTTGTGGCATGATGCTTAGCAATAATGACAAAGTCAACAATATTTTACACCAGGTTAATATTGTCATGCTTTTATTTGAAGCTTATTTTGCACTAAACATGAAGTTACTGTGTGAACATTTTAAATACTGAGTAAGTAGACAGGAGTTATTTTGTGGCACGCTGCTTAGCAAAAACAGTGAAGTTAACAATCTTACAACACATGTTCGTAAATGGGATAGCGGCAATTCCCGCAAATTATGCACTGCTTTGCAACTTTTTAAGTTAACTGTGTAGTCAAAACTTATGTTTGTTTCTTGTGTAGACGAAACAGGAACGAGTAACAATACATTAACTCTTTATTGCTCAAAACAACACAATTGTCATCATCCTGCGGAGCTCAGACCCACTTCTGGTTCCAGTGTACTGAACAGCGCTAAGCTTTCTGGGTAATGCATTTTTTAAGCATTTAGCAACACACCAGCGTCCTCACTTCCTAGTTTACATGCATTTATGTATGTATTTAGTCTTTATTTATCCAGGGTAAGTCAAGTAAGAACATATTTTCAGTAGCAATGCTGACCTAGCAAAAAAAGCAGCATTTACATGACAGAGATGTTGAAGTGTGATGATAATCTTTCGTCTCTCATAAAAATACAGTTATAGGTGGCAATCAACATTCAAAAAATCCTCTTAACATGCGGGGGTATATGTGTTGGAAAATAAATGAATGTTTAAGAATGAAAAAAACACTTTTTGAGCATTAAACATTCATGGAAAATGTCTGCAATTTATAGACTACAGAGCAGACAGCGGACAGAAGGAAGCCTTCAATGGTGTTTCTTCCTGTAACTATAATTAGTTATAATGAACTAAAACAGTACATGAGTTTGACAGAAATGAATGGATGGATGAAATAAATTCAGAATGTTTATCATGGTTCTTCTTCTTCGTACTTTGTAAACATTTTAAGTTTGAAGAGTTTCTTGAACTGGATCATATTAGTACATTGTTTCATCCATCCATCCATCCATCTTCTTCCGCTTATCCGAGGCCGGCTCAGCTCCTTCTTCACCACAACGGATCGATACAGCGTCCGCATTACTGAAGACGCCGCACCGATCCGCCGTCTTGTTCACGAGTGGGGGAAGAGTGGATCGTGAGATCGACAGGCGGATCGGTGCGGCGTCTTCAGTAATGCGGACGCTGTATCGATCCGTTGTGGTGAAGAAGGAGCTGAGCCGGAAGGCAAAGCTCTCGATTTACCGGTCGATCTACGTTCCCATCCTCACCTATGGTCATGAGCTTTGGGTCATGACCGAAAGGACAAGATCACGGGTACAAGCGGCCGAAATGAGTTTCCTCCGCCGAGTGGCGGGGCTCTCCCTTAGAGATAGGGTGAGAAGCTCTGTCATTCAGGGGGAGCTCAAAGTAAAGCCGCTGCTCCTCCACATCGAGAGGAGCCAGATGAGGTGGTTCGGGCATCGGGTCAGGATGCCACCCGAACGCCTCCCTAGGAAGGTGTTTCGGGCACGTCCGACCGGTAGGAGGCCACGGGGAAGACCCAGGACACGCTGGGAAGACTATCTCTCCCGGCTGGCCTGGGAACGCCTCGGGATCCCCCGGGAGGAGCTGGACGAGGTGGCTGGGGAGAGGGAAGTCTGGGCTTCCCTGCTTAAGCTGCTGCCCCCGCGACCCGACCTCGGATAAGCGGAAGAAGATGGATGGATGGATGATGGAGTTTGACAATAAGCTCTAAGTATGTACTTTAATGCCATTTAGTGTCTACTTTTAAGTTTGTGTCGTATAAAATGAGTAAAACATCAGTACAAATTGGGAATTTTTTTTATATTAGGTTACAAGGAACACTTAAACCATTTTTTAAAATCACGCATTTGCGAACCATTGATAGCAAATTCCTAAAATCACAAGTTGATTAAATTTTATGAGGAAAAAGAGCCTCAAAATAGTGCAGCTTTTGCCGCATTGTTCCGAAAAACCCGCCATGAATTCAGGCATTTTAAGCCACAACAATCACTAAAAATCCCCTCAAATCCTGGAGGGACTAATATATGGAACAACTGTCAGATAAATTATCCTTTTGGGTCTCAAATTTTATGTTGACAAAAACGGGCAACCATGTAAGTCTTTTTCGTAATAATAATCAAACGCAATAGATTAGGACTTAATGAATTGTGCGACATAAGCGGGGCTGACCTTTTCACTGTATTGTGTATTTCCCCCTAAATATGGTTTCTAAATATCTTTACCTCCTTCTGGGATGACTCTGGCATCTGTGGAGAGTGAAAAAGAGGGGGGAAAAAAACAAATATTTAGCATGTATTCCAAGTATTCCCCAACACACAAAGAGGGGATTGAGCTCATACTGGCTTCAGACTACCTGCGAGCTTCTCCAAATAATATCACAGTGACAGGATAGCACACACCGCAGACAGAAGTGTCTTTGTGCGCTTTGTACACACACACACACACACACACACACACACACACACACACACACACACACACACACACACACACACACACACACACACACACACACACACACACACACACACACTCACACAGACCTCATACATTCATCACTGTCACGTCCAGTTGGCTTAACATTTATTTTTATTCGTCCGTTTGCTATAAAACAATTACACTTTTCTGCTTCAAAACAAACAAAACTATCACCAGGCAAAAATGATGACACTCACCGCTAATATGGAGGACACAGACACAAAGTAGAACGCTGAGGCAAAGCAGGCTCTTCATCTTTCTCCTTTTAAACTAAAAAAAAAACAAAAACATTTTTTAAAAAGAAAAATATCAATTTGGTTTAACATTAAAATACATGAAAGCAGCTAAAATTGTACTCAAACAGGTAAAAAAATGTTGCAAATTTACCAGTTAGTTCTCGATGCTGCTGCTGGTTGGTGGTGGTCTGCCGGAGTGAGGACTGAGCATTGGAACACACACATACACGCTCACACACACACACAAAATACATTTTCATTGGGTGTACCATCTGTGGTAAACCTGCACGAGCGAATAAAATCGAACACAAAAAATCTATGAACAAAAATAGAGACGGTCAGTATTATTTTCAACAATCCTTACCAAAAAGAAATCCCTAAAATTGAGTGAAATATACAGTACAGGCCAACAGTTTGGACACACCTTCTCATTCAATGCATTTTCTTTATTTTCATGACTATTTACCAGAGGTGGGACCAAGTCATTGTTTTGCAAGTCACAAGTAAGTCTCAAGTCTTTGCCCTCAAGTCCGAGTCAAGTCCCGAGTCAAGACAGGCAAGCCCCGAGTCAAGTCCAAAGTCAAGACTGGAAAGTATCAAGTCAAGTCCTAAGTCCTGCATTTTGAGTTTCGAGTCCTTTCAAGTCCTTTTAACCACAGACTAATATATTAACACAGATTGTGTATGCTTTTCAAACGCTGTATTTATTTATTAAAACAAGTGCATTTTAAATTGCAGGAAAGAAAATTGTGCTTACATTGCACTTTATAATAGCACTATTAACCAGTCATTTTAAACATTAACTCATTCCTTTACAGAACAAACACATTGAAAAATAAAGTGCAAATGTACTTATTTGTACAAAAGTGTTAACATTGAAAAAACATGACATATACGTGAACATAACAAAAAAGTTGTACTTTTTATATGTCAGGGCCCTATGCTGCATTGCATTTGCAAAAGACCAAATTAGCCAAAAGTCTGTCAGTCATTTGTGCACGATGGGGGCGTAGTATGATGCCACCATGGCTGAAAACTCACTCCACTGGAGCACTGGAGGCAGGTACAGCCAAGACTCTCATGGTTACTCGGAACAGTGAAGGAAGAGTCTTCATGTTCAATGCCCAGAACAAAAGGGGGAGAGAGTTGTTTTGGGTTGGTGCACTACTTGTAAGTATATCTTGTGTTTTTTATGTTGATTTAATTAAAAAAAGAAAAAAAAGAAAAAAATTATTTCTTGTGCGGCCCGATACCAATCGATCCACGGACCAGTACCGGGCCGCGGCCCGGTGGTTGGGGACCACTGAAGTAAACAACCAACAGTATGTCAGAAAGCTAGCTAAAACGGTACACATATTCATAATATAGTATACATTTTAACTGACCTTTATTTTACTATTTTTGTCTTTTTTTAGGTGGCTAAAGTACGCGGTGCTGCTGACCGCCGTCTAACGTTACGTGTGATATATTGACTAACGTAACCCTGCTTAAAAAAAATCACTGAACAAAAAGTATGAATAAGGTAGTGAACTGCAACAGATTCCCGTGTTTGCAATAACGTTATAACGTTAGCAGTGAGTTTACAGCCTCACTGATTTAACTACCGTACACAGCAAATAAAAGTCACGTTACTTAGCCAATAAACGTTATCTTACATTCAAAACTTACCGTTCTTTGTGCAACTTCAAATGCCGGACGAAGTTGGAAGTTGTTGCCTCTCCATCAGTAATTTTCGAACCGCATGTGTTGCATACTGCAAACCGTTTTGTGTTGACCACCTCGTAATTTTTATACCCAAACGAAATTATTTTAGGTATCATTTTTTGTTCACTGGCGTGTGGTTTGGACATGTCTTCTTCCTGCAATTTGATTGGATGAATGCTGTGTGATGAAAACAAAGTAGATCTAATTTGATTGGCTGTTGTACTGAGACCACACCAGCTGACACACGCAACGCTGATAGACAAGTACACAATGAAAAATACGGAGCGCTCCCGAATAACTTTTTCATCTTTGGATTTTGGGGAAAGTAGCAAGTCATGTCAAGTCATGTCAATTCAAAAGGCTCAAGTCCAAGTGAAGTCACAAGTCATTGATGTTAAAGTCCAAGTCGAGTTGCAAGTCTTTTTACATTTTGTCAAGTCGAGTCTAAAGTCATCAAATTCATGACTCGAGTCTGACTCGAGTCCAAGTCATGTGACTCGAGTCCACACCTCTGCTATTTACACATGTGGAGTTATGTACTTAACAAAAAAAGGTGAAATAACTGAAAACATGTTTTATATTTTAGTTTCTTCAAAATAGCCACCCTTTGTCCTGATTACTTTTTCACACACTCTTGGCATTCTCTGGATGAGCTTCAAGAGGTAGTCACCTGAAATGGTTTTCGCTTCACAGGTGTGCTTGAAGCACATTGAGAGAATGCCAAGAGTGTGCAAAGCAGTAATCAGAGCAAAGGGTGGCTATTTTGAAGAAACTAGAATACAAGACATGTTTTCAGTTATTTCACCTTTTTTTGTTGAGTATATAACTCCACATGTGTTCATTTTATAATTTTTGATGCCTTCAGTTACAATCTACAATGTAAATAGTCATGAAAATAAAGAAAACACATTGAATGTGTCCAAACCTTTGGCCTGTACTGCACATAAATAATGTTTCGCCTAATATACAAATCCATCCATCCATCCATTTTCTACCGCTAAATCCCTTTGGGGTCGCGGGGGGCGCTGGAGCCTATCTCAGCTACAATCGGGCGGAAGGCGGGGTACACCCTGGACAAGTCGCCACCTCATCACAGGGCCACTAATATACAAATATTTTATGTAAATACAGGACCACTAACATTTTTTTCTCCCAATCACAAGGATAATATTTATTTCAAAAGTGATATCAGGTACAAAATGTTGCATATATACCAAATAGAGCAGAGCAGCTTACATGAAAAACATAGAAAAAATAAGTGTATTTTTCATGAAATGATCCAATCTGATCACTAAGACAGGTTTTTCCTTAACATTTTAAATAAACCTCACAATTCGAAGATTGAAGTACATGCTAGTGTTTGGTTAGATAACGATGTTAACAAAACAATCAGTCAGTTTGGCAAAATTAAGTAATGAAGTCATTCTATAGTTAGCATGGTGGCCCATTCCTATCTAGTCGTCTTTGCAGCCCGTCTGGTCGGTGGAGGACATTTTATACAGGTTCACGCCCTCGCCCATCAGAATATCCTGGGCATAGTGCACCGTGTCTGGCGGAAGGAAGCGCGAGCGTCCCAGGATCCAGGCGAACTCCACGCGGAACAGACGCAGGATGTCCGTGCACGAGTAGACTACGGCCAGGCTAGTGTAGTCGGTGGTCAAGATCCAGTATGGACTGTAGGGGGTGACTGGGGGCAAAAGGTTGCATGGACGGAAAAAAACATTAATATGCTAATAGTCATGCTAACAAATTGTATTGTTATGACATTTATCACCAATTTATTTTCTTATACAAAGAACATTTGTCACTGTAGATTCATGCAAATGTGTTCCAAGACGCTCCGGGACAGCTTTTGATACTGTAAACCCGTCATATGACTCTTGCAATTATAAAGTCAATTTAATTTCAATTTGACAAATTTGGAAACAATTACAGTAAAGTTTTGTACTTACAAAATGTGCAGTTACACAACATCACGTCTTATCAAAGCATCTTCCTGTTTCATTCTAACTCTAGCATGCTAACAGTTAGCATTTGTCAAGTACCAAGTTATAAGACTCTGTGGTGTACAGCTGCTAAATTAGCTAAACAAGTTAGCATGTGTCAAGTACCAAGATATATGACTGAGGTGTAAGACTGCAAAAATAGCTTACAAAGTTAGCATGCTAATGTTAAAATGTCAGCATGCTAACAGTTGGCATATGACCAGTATCAAGTTATGACTCTAAGCCCAGGGGCCACGGGAAAGAATGATCTATGGCCGGCCCGCAGGCCACAGCCGCCTGCTGCTGTTTTGCACGCTCCAATACTCCCATCAGTTTTGGTGCTAGAAATTTTCAAAATCAAGTCATAAAAATGGGGTCCCACAGTACATTTTTGGGGTCCCACTTTTTTGTAACCATTTTGAAAACAAATGATAAATGTATGCATTATCCTGTTATATCTCACATTTTATATTGTGTTTTGGAAAAAAAGTTGTCATAAACGTTACTTAATTCATTAAAAAAATAATACAAAAGAAAACACATTTTTATGCATATGTAAATGTATTCAGTTATAAATATTCATTCACTTTCTTCTTTCCTTCATGGATCTAAACTTTACCGCTGCCGGTATTTTCTTCTATATTTTTATTGTAATATTTTCAGAATTTGTTTGTTCTATTTTTGGCCAAAGTAAGACAAAGAAAACAATCTGAAGTTGTCTTTATTTTTTAGTTTTAATGCCATGATTTTAATAGTCTGGCACGCATGTGCACAGATTTTCCTCCACGCGACCCCTGAGCTAAAATTAGTTTGACCCCCTGCTCTAAGGTGAACGGCTGCAAAATTAGCTAAAAAGTTGGATGACAATGTTAGCATGCTAATGTTAGCATGTTAACAGCTAGCATATACCATTAAAATTGACTTGTAAGACACCGCCCTCTGCTGGATTCAAAGCTGCAGCCTCTTGTTTACCCTGCATATAGCGCCACCAAACCGCTTTCGATTTAAGTTACCATAAAAACATAATTATTTAGAATTCAATGTGGACATAAAAAAAAATCTTGAATAGGTGAGGGTATCATGTATTTTTTTAATAATAACCTGATAACAATAATAACTTTTATCAGTGTTGTTAGCTTTTAGCTCTAGAATTGAAAGCAGCCAAAATATATTTTCATAAACAAAACAAATATGTGTGCTGTCAAATGAATTATATTCTTAATCAGATTAATATTTTTTCTTTAAAAAAAAAAATTGGATACATCATGATTAATCACAGCTTACTACTCACTTGCGTAATTTCAGGTAACTATCCATATTTAATGTAAAGAATGCATGTACACTTAAATATATTTTGTCAATAATTTGCATGTACAGTATATACATGATTAATGCAATTTTCTTTTGTGATTAATCACATGAGTTGATTTATTTTTGACAGCCCTACAAAATCAAAAACAAAACATAAAAAAATACAATATTAAATAATGAAAAATAGAAAAGATAAAAACAGAAATATATATTTTTATATATATCTGTATATATTTGCTTCTGTACAAGTGAATGTGGGTACTATTAGTTGCATGTGTGCACTACCAAGTGGTGAAGTTGGTGAGTTGCGGTTTCATTGACATGTTTAGAAAACACTTTTAAAACATAAAACATTTGAACATGTTCCAAATTATACTTGGACATGTGTTCTGCACACACACAACACATCTGTGCCAGAAATTAATCTTCAGTTCATTTATTTATTTCATGCATGAAAAATTAAAGGAAGAAAAAAACAAAACAATCAACATAACAGTTAAGTAAATTTATGAATGAAAAGGAGCAGAAAGAAGTTAAAAATGAATATCTGCCCCCTATTTTCACAAATACAACAATTGATTTTCAATGTTGGCACCTGCAAAGCCATATTTTCATTTTTAGATAATTAAACCAGTTAAACCAATAATGAAGACACAATTTTACTCAGTCATGTATTTTCATCATCATGATTTACACATTTTTTTAAAATCTAGAAATACATTTACATTGTTTTATTCCACATCACGCTTGTTCCATAAACTAATGATGTCCTTGTCGCTTGTGCAGCCCTTTGAGACATTTGTGATTAAGGGCTATACACCTCGGATTGAAATACTTCTTTCCATTGTCACTGTTCTAAAACTACATTTATTAAAGAGATCAGTTCTTCTCAGGTTATAATTACTTTCTCTTTCTACAAATCTGTTTTGAATGTTGTTTGGTAGGAATGTTGCATGTGCTTTGCACATGAATTTTAGAATATTATCCTCTAACAGTTCATGAAATTTCAATCAGTTTAACTGTTTGAATATTGGATTTGTGGGTTCTCTGAATGCATTTCCAGTAATGATTATTATGGTTCTCTTCTGTAAAAGGAAGATTGGTTTTAAATATGTTTTACAGTTAGTACCCCACACTTCTACACAGTATGTTACATATGGAACAATCAGTGAGTTATACAAAATATACAATGCTTTTTGATTTAGCAACACCTTCACTTTGTGTAAAATAGCAATAGTTTTGAATGTTTTAACCTGTGTATCATTTTTGTGATTTCCATGACAAATTTTCATCAATAGTAACACCAAAAAAATGGATCTCTTGTGTTCTTTAAATCTCAACTCCTTCGACATATAATGAGCCATTCACACTTTTCCTACTTCTGCAAAAAACTTTTTTTGCAGTTTTAGAAGTATTCAAAGACAATCTATTTACATGAAACCGTCGTTTAATTTTGATAAATTCATTTTCCACCAACTTTACCACATCTTTAATATTTTGTCCTGATACAATATCAGCATGATTGATACATATTTTTTTTTTAATATTTTGTAGTGTGGAATGTTAGAAAAGTTTTTTTTTTGTGAAATTACCCAAACAGAGAACAATGGTCAGTACTAAAACACTAACTGCAATGGATTTATACTGTCTTTTAAATTGAGGTGAAGTGGTAATTTGTTTTATAGCAACACCTAGTGGTCACAACAATGTATTAAGTTAAGCCAATGATGCAGTCAGTTTGTTACTGGATACTTCCTAATACAATTCTGCCTTGGATACTTTGTATGTGTTAGTGATATGCAACTCTAATTATTTGATACTTGTTTATGTTGACAAATGTGCTGTTTTAGACTGCATTGTTCAATTAAAGACTCTAGCTTGTGTGCTATTGTGACTGCTAGCTCCTAGTAGCTCATGTTTTCCTTTTGTCAATGATTTGACTAAAAAATGGAAGAAAGATCAACCTTGTGTGTTTATTGGATGACATTTATATATGTATTGTATCAGAGCATTTGTATGGAGGATTTTGTATACAAGCTGATATAATCCGATACTTGTTTGTTTTTTATATCAGACGACAACCAATATCATATCTCGCACCGATTATTGCAATTTGATATGTTTATTATTCAATTATTATGTATGTCTAGCTTGTATGCTATTGTGTGCTTAGCTGTTGTATAGCTGATAGCTCCTAGTAGCCTGTAGCCTACCATGTTTACCTTTTTGTAAATGACTTGACTAAAAAATGGAAAAACGATCAACCATGCGTGCTTATTGGAAGACATTTAGATGTTAACTGGCTGTCCAGTTTTGTACATTTAATGGATTGCAGGACTGATTGTTTCAGAGATTTTAGATGCAAGCTGATATCATCCAAAACTTCTCAGGGCATTCTAACAATCACAACTGGAAGTTTCGCCGCTCATCCGAGTAGGCCGGGTTCATCAGTTTGTGCTCATAGACTAAGATCAATCAGATCTACATTCTTCTGGTTTTTGGAGTGTAAATATTTGGGGTTTTGGCACCAGCCGCTGGACTAGAGCTGACCAATGTAAATCTATGAGCACGAACTGATGAAGCCTACTCAGATGAGCGGCGAAACACCTTCTAAGACAAACCCAACACTCCAGTTGCGATCAATTGAATGCCCTGAGATGACAATGACCTGGATGAATGAGAACATTCATAGACACATCCAATACTTTTTTTTTTTATGCCGATATCGGACCAATATTGGATTGGGACACTCCTCGATACAATTACAGTATATTTCGTACAAAATCCCACTAATTTCTAGTGAGATCATTGTTTACTGCGCAGAGCACGAATCAGCAGATCTTATAGTGTTGAGGCGGCCACTTATGGAGGACAAAGGCGTCCACTGAGACCCAGACGACAAGACAACAAACCGGTTGTCAAGACAAAACGCACAACAAAAGACGCTCGTCATGGTTCACGAGGCGCACGCAAATCGAATTGTAGCTGAACAAGAATGCTCGCTTGTCCAACATTTCGTGAGAAGACAGACGTGAACTTACAGTAAGAGAAGCTGACGCCTATTTTGGCCGGTTCTCTCTGGTCGTACACCACTGCGGTCCCCTCTGCTGTCCTCACCTTGTCTTTACTAGGAAGACACACGCACGTCAACAACGATAAAATCAAATGGCCATAAAGCTCCTTTAAAAAAACCTCACTAGAACTGGGAGTTGAACACCCGGATGGTTCCGTCTCGCCGCATGGCGTAATTGGCCTCAATGCACTTTCCTTTCTCGAAGTTAGCGGGCAGCTTGGCGATCTCGTACCACTTCCCTAGATACTACATCGACAAGGTTGTTTAAGTCCCGCAGGCCGTTCTTTACCCGCCATGTTGATGCTTGTTACCTGCTTGAGGTCAAAGTTGGGTTGCACTTTGGGCGTAGGACAGGCTCCCCAGTGGTACGTCTGGGCAGAGGTGAGCGGCAACAACGCCATTAGGACGCAGCAGGTGACCCACATGGTTCTGTCAAAAAGATGTTTACATTGCTCACTGCTTAGCACGCTCTCGAATTGTTCAAACCATTCAGCTCATTCAGAGAACATCCCAATCGAAACTTACCAAACAGCATTTCATATACGCTTGATAAAAAATTATTCCTAATATCATATCATCATAGGTTTTACGCAACCAAAAGTAAGACATTCCAGAGCCCGCATTGTCTATGGTCAGATCATTTCTGCACATGCGGAATAACTCGTTCTGCTGGTTGAACAAGCTGGCATGTGAGTGGGAGTTTCTTTATATACAATAATGTGCATTTGGATTTACTACTCAATTAATGTATTAGACTAGACTTAGACTTAGACTTCCTTTTTATTGTCATTCAAATTTGAACTTTACAGTACAGATAAGAACAAAATTTAATTGCATTAGCTCATGGTAGTGCAGGATAAAAAAGCAATAAGGTGCATATATAAATAAATAAATAGCTTACTGTACAGATAAATATATTGCACTTTTTCATATGCATCCACGTTTATGGATGTATGTTATATTGTCTTTTTTTTTTTTTTAATTCCAGCCAGTTAATCCATTTTGGGGAGGAGTTGAGGGGATAATTATGATGCTGATGCATGCATTGTGATAAACAGTTTTTTTACTATTACTTGTCAAAAAGATACTACCATAAACAGAAAACCCAATATTGAACACAAATCCTGTTATATAAAGTTGAAAAACATGTAATATATGTAAAATTATACATATAACACGCATTACCTATCATACACTTACCTTCTCCACAGGTGTGGTTGCTAACAGACGGCAGCTTCAGTCCCAACCTTCTAAAACCATTAGGTCCAAAATCTTGTTATTAAAGACTCACAGTGCCAGGCTGCATGGTCACGTCATGACGTCACAAACTTGACGATGATTGGGTGTCATAGAGGCTCATTAGCATAAAAGCCCCACCTCCACTCTGGCGGTTAACTGATTTGTATAGGAAGTTTACAATCATTTTACTTTATACCACTAGAGGACGCCAGAGCACTTAATATACTCAAGCGCCTTCTCATTATGCTCATTGGTTACTTCTGTCCACGTGAATTTGTAAAACCAGAAGTAAAAGTGTTTTTTAAAGAACACACAAACAATATATATATAAAATGCACATCCAAACAAAAAAGTCAAGGAAAGTAAAAGACAATTCAAATATATTAAAAAAGGGCTTATCTAAAAAAAATTAAATACACAAAAATAATAATTTAAGGATTTTTCTATTTTTTCTTTTTTCTTTTTACAAATGTTCAAGATTTTGTTAATACATAAAAATAATAAAAACAATAAATCCAATAGGGAAATTTGGGTTTCAATTCAAGAAATCGACTTTCATGTATGAAAAATGTAGCTTGCAACATCATCATGGGGTATCAGGCCTGTTTGCAGGCATTGATGATCAGGGCTCTCCAGTCTTCTCTGTCCTACGCTCTATGTATGAGTTCTATATTATTGATATTTCCGATAAAATGTCTTATGCTGTTGATATATGTTGTTCGTTGTCGACCTGGAGCTTTCTTTCCTACTAGTTTTCCTGTTAACATCAGTTTTTTTAAGCTGTCTTTTCTAATGATATGTCCCAGGAATTTCAGCTGCCTTTTTTCGAATCGTTGCAATTAGAGATCTTCTTGTTTTTGCCTTTGCCAATACCTCTTCATTACTTTTCTTTTCAGTCCATGATATGCGGAGTATTTTTCTGAAGAACCACATTTCAGTTGCCTCTAATTTTCTCAGTTGTTGATTGTTTAAAGTCAAGCATTCACAGCCGTAAAGTAGGACAGATCATACATACGTTTTGAGGACTCTTAGTTTGGTGTCACTTGAGATGTTTCTATTTTTAAATACAAGACTCATTTTGTTGAAGCTGTCTTTTGACTTGGCAATCCTTTTATCTCTTTTTCACACCTCCCATCAGATGTTACTGTGACACCGAGGTATTTGAATTGATTCACTTGTTTTATGTTCTTGTTGTTGCATGTGAGTTTACATGCAGGTGGATGTGGTTTCTGGGAAACTGTCATGCTTTTGGTTTTGTTGAAGTTTAAAGCCAGTCCGTTTGCTTCACTGTGGGCTACTACAGTGTTCAGGATGTTCTGTAGTTTTTCTTCAGAGTCTGCCACAAGCACAGTGTCATCTGCATGTCTGAGGTTGTTAACATTAATTCCTCCAATTTTTATACCATCATGATGATTGATGTTGCGTAAGATCATTTCACTGTAGATGTTAAACAGATCAGGAGAGGCTTCTTCTTGTTCCCAGTACAGATTTCTGATAATCCCCAGGTCTTTCCCATCAATATCCAGCTCATTCAAAATTTGGAAAAGGTTTTCATGTTTCACTTCATCGAAGGTTTTGGAATTGTCTATAAAACACAGGTATAAATCCGTTTGCACTTCTATTGATCTCTCCATTACCATACGGAGTGTGAATATAGCATTTCTGGTGCCCTGGTCCAGGAGAAATCCGAATTGCGTGGCCGAAAGCTCTGGATGTATCTTATTCCTTGCTCTTGCCATCAGCACTCTAAGAATATTTTTTGTGGTATGACTAATAAGGCTTATCAATCTATGTTGATCACAGTCTGTGGCTCCTGGTTTCTTTGGAAGAGTAATACAAATAGATTTTTTCATATCTGATGTAATTTTCCTGTCGTCGTAAATTATGTTAAACAGTTTTGTCAGCTCTGATGTTCCAATTTCTTCGAGTGCTTCTATGACTTCAATTGGTATTTTATCTGCTCCAACCGCTTTACCATGTTTCATTTTGGACATTGCATTTTTCACTTCATCTTCTGTTATGGGTGGGCCTTCCATTTTTTTTCTTATAGTTGGAGGTGGGCCTCGATTGTCATGGAATAAATCTTCAATATATTCTGACCATTTTGACGGAATGTCTTCCTCATCCATTAGTACAGTGTTTTTCAACCTTTTTTGAGCCAAGGCACATTTTTGGTGTTGAAAAAATCCGGAGGCACACCACCAGCAGAAATCATTAAAAAACTAGTTGACAGTAAAGAGTCATTGTCGCAATTGTTGGATATGACTTTAAACCATAACCAAGCATGCATCACTATAGCTCTTGTCTCAAAGTAGGTGTGCTGTCACCACCTGTCACATCACGCCGTGACTTATTTTGAGTTGTTTTGCTGTTTTCCTGTGTGTAGTGTTTTAGTTCTTGTCTTGCGCTCTGTTGCGTTTTGGACCAGTTGTTCCTCCCAGGGAATTCAAGTCACAAGTCGCTCCCAAGCTCTTTACGACACTTAAAGCTGAGTTGAAAAAAACACCAGAGACAGAATAGGTATTTTGTTGTATATTTTCAAAGCTTTGCAAATATACTTTTTTTAGACCAGTCCAGCATAGAACATTCTATCGCGCCGCCAAAAATGGTCTGTCCTCCCAACGCCAAAAACCCCTCTTTTCTTCCCCCTCCCTAGCCATAACACATGCACAACATCTCCCTAGTCATAATACATTCCAAAGAACTCAAGGTTAACACACACAGTTTACTTGCTAGAGTAAAGAAAGACATTGTAATGGAAAACACGAGCTGTTTTCAAATATGACTAAATAAAGAAAATAAGTAACACTAAAATTCGGATATATGTAAATATCTGCCTCCGACAATTCCCCCTTCAGATCTTCTAAAAAGATCTTTATCACTAGTACAACACTTTTCAGAGGAAAATACGCCCCTCTCTGAGCAAGCTAGTAAAAAATTAAAAGCATAGTTACATGGGAGATAAACGGATGGAATCTATGTCAATGTCGTCACCCTCAGGGAAGGAAACTAGCATTTCTCGAAAGTCACCACTTTGCGTGACCCCCTTCAGTGACATAGCAAACCCAGAAATAGGGTGAGGTTGTCCTTCTACAGCTCTAACAATGATGCGGGTGCACAAAGACCTAGCACAAGGGGCGATAAAGCAACCGCATGAGGCTATGATGGCCAAGAAAACTCCAACGGAGATCAGGGCAGACTTAATTAGGTCAGACCACCTTCCAAAGGTGCTCTGGAGCCAATCTTTGAAGGGGTCAGAGCAGGCCCGGCCCTAACCAATCTGGCGCCCTAGGCAAGATTTTAGGTGGCGCCCCCCCACATCGGCAGTGAAGTGTATATACTCACAAGAACCCGAATAGCTTTGTCTTTGACCTTTTTTTTTTTACTTACAACTATACCTAATATATAAAGGGGTGGAAAAGTGACTATTACCTGCAGGGCAAACATTAGCTAACCAGAAGGCAATAACAATGTAAACAAAAAACACCTGCTTAAAAGATCTAATACAAACATTTATATGCACGTACAACACTTAGAACTTTTAGCATATCAGTATGTGGAATTAAATGATGGAATGGATTAAGTAAAGAAGTTAAAAATTGTACTGATATGATCCAGTTTAAGAGGTTGTTCAAAATAATAGTGCTTACAGAGTACAAAGAAGAAGAATTATGAGAAATACTTTCAACCTTATTGAAAATAAGATATTCTTCATCTCAGTATGTTAATAATGACTGAATTAATTAATTAATTACATATTACAAAACTGTTGTATACTAATTCATAGATGTTATTTTATTATATAAAAAGGTCAGTAAATGATTCTATATATTTGTAAACGCTTTGAAGTGGGAAAGGGGTAGGATTAAATAAGCTTTGCTTCTTCCTACTCCTTTTCGGGCATGATGTAAAATGAAATGATATGAAATTGTGTGATGTATTATGATGTAAGTGTGTTCATGTTCCAAATAAACTAAAGAAAGAAAGAAATGTCCCTGAGGAATGTAAGGCGGGAGTACTGTAATTACCTAACGTTACATTATTATTTTCCATAACAATTTAGCCCCCTCCACAATATTAACCCGACGTTAAAACAGAACTAGCTATTTATTGATTAGCAATTGCCGAATCATGTAACATTAGCTTAATGCTAAAAAGCCAGGTTACTATCACATTCTGTAACAGACAAATAATTTCATGTAGGCTAATACCTACCTGCTACCTCTGTCTTTTCTCGTTTCTCCTCCTCTTCTTTTCTCTTTTTTCTTCCCTGGGCACCTGACAGTTTTGGCCGTTTTGACATCTTGTGTTGATTTTTTGATGTGGTGACGTCCAAAAAGAGTCATGATACGGGAAGGGAGGGGGCGCACCGTGCGGGGGTGGGGGGTGGGGGGGTGGGGCGTAATGTTGTAACAAATAATATTTCTATTAAATAGGCTTTACTTTGCATTTTAATTAACGTGGGATTATTTTTTGTATTTAGAAATAATAGTACCAACTTTTTTTTTTCTTTTTTTTTTTCTCCAACATTTGTGGCACTGGCGTGGCGCCCCCTGATGGACGGCGCCCTTAGCATTTGCCTATACGGCCTATGCCACGGGCCGGCCCTGGGTCAGAGACACCGGAAACTTCAGTAAGTTCCTTAGAAAGGGCATGGAGGCCCTCCAGGGCCCTCTGGACCGAGCCATCGGGGGCGGTGTTGTTAGGAATGAAGGTACAGCATTGGTCACCAAACATTGCACACACACCTTCTTCCTTGGCTAGGATACGGTCAAGGGCTATGCGGTTCTGGACGGCCATGAGGGAAGTTGGGGCAAGTTGTTCAGCAAGCCCCTCAACAGCATCACGAGTCAGGTTGGTCAGTCTCAACAGATTATAAAAAACATAGTTAATGCGTTCTACATTTTTAGTAGCAGTCACAGGGAAAATAGCACCAATTATAGGAAGGTTCTCGAAACCTGCACAGGATTCACACCACAATTTATGTTGTGGTGGGACCCCCCTTGGTCGTCCAATTGCATCAAAGTAAACACCCTCAGGGTTTCTCATCAAATCAAAGGAGCCCGTTACACTCCTCCGAGATAAAACATGGGAAGTTAGAGAGGCCGCTGAAACAGGAGTTCCAAGGGGTGCCAATTTGGTACCCACTAGGGTGACCGGGGTCACCAGTCTAACCACAGCACAAAGTCCAATGGCTGACGTCGGGATTCTAATGTACAATCTGTGCTCCCCACAATACCAGAATAAGTCAGCTCGTGCCCAAGGGCCTATCCTTGAGCCATCTATCAGGGTGGTGCACCAGGAGGGGGTAATGTCACCCAATTTGTAGGGAGATGAAGGGGGTCCTGTAAATTGAAAACACGTGTATTTCAGCTTTTAGGCCACAAAGGGAAGAAGTCGGGTGAAATTGGCAACAGGAGGGTACACACTAACCAACAAATCACAACCTGGCGGTGTGGGTTCAGAAAACAAGGAGATAAGACAGTTTGAGCCATTAGTGTCAGTCAACTTAAAAGGGGCGGGGTAAGTGTGGGGAAAGGGACGTCCAGCGGAACAAGCAACACAGTCACCCAGGTCTTGGCTCTTAGCCATGCTAGTCATCCACCTAAGCCACAGGTTGCCTGCACCTGCTCCTAAGGTCAAAGCTACCAGGTCTTCAATGGTGATGTCATTAGTATACACAGATGTGAGTGTCAATGTAACGTCACCCAGGTGGAGTGGCACTTTAGGCGCTACAGAGGGGGCAGAGGTAGTTAACGCCCTCTCAAGGACATTAATTTTAATAATTCCTTTAGGGTCCGTACCTGTCTGGTCAACCCCCAAAACAACATAAAAGGGACTAGGTATAACACCTGTTCTGGCAATTGTAAGGGAAAGGGGGTTCTGGGACCGATCAAAGTTCCTCTGAAAGGTCATCCCTCTCAGAATAACTTTGAATTGTGGAGGTATGTTGGCATATAAAGGGTCATGGTAGTCTAAGGGCCCTGTGTAGTGGGTTACCTGCTTCCAAAAGGGGCACCACTTACCAGAGTATGTTGTCCGCATCCGACACCAATAGTTCAGGTTTGAGTCGTAACAAAGATAGAGGTTACTAGCGCGGTAAGAACTTTTTTTTTTTTTTTTCTCGCACTTAATCACACTGCATAGGTCAAAAAAGTAAGTCTTGCTGTCCCCCTTGACCCAGTCTATTTCAAGTCCGCCGTACGTTCTAAGACACTTGTCAGTCACTCTCGTCGGGAAGGAAGAATTGAGACACAAGGTCAGTAGAGCAAGCCCAAACACCAGTCCGTCAGGTAATCCTACTTGGTATAACATCCTGCCTTTCATCTATCAAAATCAGAGTAATTCAGGTAACGAGACGGGGATAAACATCAAACTTTTCACTTAATGTAACGACACAAATCCTTATGCTGAAAACAAGCAAGAAAAACTAAGAAACATCTATCATATGGACTGGTCTCAATCAATGGTATACAATATAGAAGTTGATCAGAGTAATGTAGGTAGAAAATCTGGAAGATCTACACGACGGTAGACGGCAGCTCAACGGTGGGAGGTGTCTCTCAGCGTCGTCTTCTGGGCCCCTTCCGTGGCAGGCTCCTCCGCGGGAGTGCGGAGGTAGAGGTGGTACCAGGTGTCCCCTGTACCAGCTAGTCGAAGGGCGTGGGACGTCCGTACCACGACCTTGAAGGGACCATTCCACCTGGGCTCTGTACACGTGCGTTTGATGACCTTGATCTTGACCCTCTCAGTGGACGGAAGGGAATCTGGAGTGGCGGGCTGTCATCCTCGAATCTGTACAGAAGAACTGGCACACAAATTCTGCATTTTGTGTAAAATACCATTTTGGTTTTACGCTGATTCCTTCTTCCAGGGGGGTGTTGATCCTGGGAAGGGGCTGACCTGTATGCAGTTCATAGGGTGAAAAACTCAAAGGGCGGTAAAACAGACGGACATTCACGGACATTCGAATGATCATTAACGCTAATTGCAACATGTCAATCCAATTCAATTTGGTCTGTGCACAGATTTTAGCCAATTCGTTTTTGATATTCTGGTTCATCCTTTCAACCTTACCTTGGGACTGAAGATGGTACCCCCAAACCGAACCTGTGTTCTAGTCCAAGAGCATTTTCGACCAAGGCTAAGTGAGTAATTTTAAAATGGGTGTTTTGTCTAACCTAATCTTTTTGGGGAAACCATGTCAGGGAATTAGGTCATTCACAAGCCATTTAATTACTGATTTTGCATCCTCTTTTGAGGTTGGGGTTGCTTCCGGCCAACCACTGTGATTGTCAACACAAGTCAGCAAGTATCTTTTCCCTTTCACCGGATTGATCATATCAATGAAGTCAAAAACTATACACGGTTCACCCTCACCTCCTCCATATTCCAAATTGATTTACTAAACTACTATCGATGTGCAAAATGGCTATTTTCAAGTTAAATTTACAAACTTACAACAATTTAGTTATAACTTCTTACCCACAGGAATATTGTTAAAGCTATTTTGTTGTACCGAGTCTGAATCCAAGAGTCTGATTCCACCCTCACCTCCTCCCCCTTCTGTTTCTGAAAAAGGGACTGTGTCAGTAATACTATCACTTTCAGAACCATCTAAGAATAAGGTCAGCTAATAGTCAAGTACAGCAAGAGCAGGGGCGGAGGACAGGTCATGTTTGAGGTCAATGAAAGTCATTTCAGTCTCTGTGGACTACTGGAGGGTGGTATTAGGGTAGGGGACCCCTTAGCGAAATCAGAAATAACTCAAACTCAACTAAATCCTAAATTTTATGTACCTTATCCAATATGGTGAAAGCTTCAAAATATGCCTATATTTATATCGACAAAAATACTAGAAAAATACTAACCTTATGGCGGATGCTTTCGCAATAGTAATTTGAAATTTCACCACGCCTGGTGGCTACAATAACAAATTAAGTCAAGCTCATGTTGTACAAAGTCGAATGATGCGGACACGTTTGTTACTGAATACTTTCTATCAGACTTCTGTCATGGTGACTGTGTGTATGTAATAAGCAACTGTAATTTTTTGATATGCTTAAATGTAATGTGTCGTTTTAGCTCAGCTGTTGTGTAGCTGCTAGCTCCTCGTAGCCAGTGTTGGGACTAACGCGTTACAAAGTAACGCGTTACTGTAACGCCGTTAGTTTCGGCGGTAACTAGTAATCTAATGCGTTATTTTTTTATATTCAATAACTCAGTTACCGTTACTACATGATGCGTTACTGCGTTATTTTACGTTATTTTTTATGTAGTATCGGCTAGAAACTGAGGATCTGAGTGTGTTTTATTCCAGCGAAGCAGAGACGTGCTTCTGATTCTTCCTCTGCGCTCTCTGTGTGTGTGTGTGTGACTGTGTGTCTGAGTGTGGGAAGGGGAGGGGAGGGGAGCGGGGTGCGCAATACAACTGTTGGCCAACAAAAAAGTAACCACAGAACACTATACGCCTATACGGTATAGTGTTCTGTGGTTACTTTTTGGTTGGCCAAGCGGACGTGACGACAGGCTGTCCCCACTCAGATCCGCACAGACCGGGAGGGGGCGTGCCTTAAGTCCGGCTGGAAATCGGCAGAAATTTGGAGAATGGTTGTCCCAGGGAGAGGCAGTGAAATTCGGGAGGGTTGGCAAGTATGAGATATTCTCACTTCTTTTCTTTTGCCGAGCACAAAGAAAAGAACATTTTAGTTAAATGTAAGTTGTGTCTTGGATCAAAGATCCCGTCTACTGCCCAAAACAACAATTCAAATCTGCCTGGTTAGGCTCTGTGTATGTCACGTGTGCCTTCCTTAGGTGAAGCCAGCTTTACAGCTATGTTGTTGATTGATTGATTGATTGATTGAAACTTTTATTAGTAGATTGCACAGTACAGTACATATTCCGTACAATTGACCACTAAATGGTAACACCCAAATAAGTTTTTTAACTTGTTTAAGTCGGGGTCCAGATACAGATATATACTATCAAATATATACTAACATCATAATACAGTCATCACACAAGATAATCATCAGGGTATATACATTGAATTATTTACATTATTTACAATCCGGGGTGTGGGATATGGAGGGGGGGGGGGGGGGGGGGGTTAGGTTTGGTTGGTATCAACACTTCAGTCATCAACAATTGCATCATCAGAGAAATGGACATTGAAACAGTGTAGGACTGACTTGGTAGGATATGTACAGCAAGTAGTGGACACAGAGAGAGAGATCAGAAAGTATAAGAAAAAGTGTCTACATTTGATTATTTACAATCCGAAGAGGTATTATGTGGAAGGGAGGGTGTTAGTTTAGGGTTGTAGTTGCCTGGAGGTGTTCTTTTAGTGCGGTTTTGAAGGAGGATAGAGATGCCCTTTCTTTTACACCTGTTGGGAGTGCATTCCATATTGAAGTGGCATAGAAAGAGAATGAGTTAAGACCTTTATTAGTTCGGAATCTGGGTTTAACGTGGTTAGTGTTAGTGTTAATGCTAGTGTTATTATGCTGTTTGTTACTTATGTATGTTATGTTGCAGCTATTTAAAATAGTTTTGTCAATTTGTTCTGGCCTGAAATAAATTGGCCCTTTGAAACATATCTTTGTCTTTGTGTGTTGTATGTAGAGCACATTGCTTAGCAGAGTTCAGTGATGCAAATGTATGTCAAGTTGATCAACAGATTGTATTATTCTCCAGTACTCAGTAACTGAGTTACTTTTGAAATAAAGTAACTAATAACTGTAACTAGTTACTGTTTTTCAGTAACTAACCCAACACTGCTCGTAGCCTACAGCCGGGGTGTCCAAAGTGCAGCCCATAGCTATGTGTTTAACAGAAAACTTAAACAAGAGGAAAATGTGGTTTTGGGTGTCGGTGCAATGAGTGGCAGCTACGCCGTGTTTTATCATTGGACCTAAGTCTTTGGTTTTTAGGCGGGGCAAAGAGCAAGGGAACAATGTGGGACAGCAATTGTGTCCATCTTATACTATGCTAGTTGTAGCAAAGATATGTCAACATGAGCAGCCACACCTTGAGTTCCAACATATATAAATATAAAGGAGTCATAGGCCTCCTGGCATGAACATGAGGCGAGTCGGGTGGCGGTACACACGGAAGCATCTCAGTCAGCCAGGGTTTTCACTGATAGAGCAGTTGGAGATGTCAGCCATTTCTGGTGTTTCAGGCTGTGGTAGGAGCTCATGGAGGAGCTTTGGTAGTGGTGTCGCAGCTTGGTGGTTGAGCCGTCAGGTAACACCAGGAAGGTTCCTTCTGTGCGATATTGAATGTCAGGGTACAGTCTGTAAAGGAGGTCATTACCAATTAGGCAAGGTGTGTGCAGGTCAACCACGAAGGGGTGCTTCAGTGTGTGTCCAGCAATCTGAACCGGAAGAGGTTTGGTGACCGGTAACATTCTTGTGACCTTAGCGAAGCCTTCAACCTTCAAAAAGGAAGCACACAGTTTCTTTGGTACCTCTGCATTCAGAAATGAGTGGGTGGCGCCAGTGTCAATCACAAAGTGATAACATTGTCCGTTGACACTTATGTCCAGCAGGGGGCCTGTCTGTATTTCCTGCTGGGGCTTCTGCCTTGGGCGTCCTTTGCCATGCCTGTATGATGTTTTGGCTGCAATTGGGAGCCTGTCTCGTTCAGAGGAGTTAGGACATTCACGTTGCCAGTGACCCGGCTGGTCACAGATGAAACAGTTTTCACCCTGTCTTGGCCTTAAAGCACCGTGTCCACCACCCGAGTCCAACCGTCTGGTCGCACGTCTGTTGAGGATTCTTTCCTCCACCTGCTGGGACTCAAAAGCAAGGTCACCCACTGCTGAATATACGCTAGCTGATCTTTGACCTTTTAGTTCTTTTAACTTTTCAGCTTCAGCGATCTGTAATTTAAGTAGTTGTTTCCTTGTTACTCTACCACCATCCTGCTCTGTCCAATTTTGCATGTGATGAATAAGATGTCCCTGCCATGTGTTGTTTTTGGCACCGTATATATCAGGGTTATCATCCATCCTGCGTCTCACCACAGTTGGCATTGCGTCAAGTACTGCTCGTCTAAAAAACTGTCGGTGTTCCCCTTCTTTACTGGGATGCACACCTGTAGCACGTGACCACTGCTCTTTAGCTTGGTCTATAAATACATAAGGTGACTCACCATCTTTCCACCGATATGTAGGAGTGGCATTTTGACACGGAAGAAGAAACAGACTGCGCATAGCAGTAGCTATGCCTCTTATGTACGGTGTTACCGGTGAAGTCGAAGATTCAGTCAATAATCCTGCTTGTTGTTCCATATTTTGGCCATCTTGTGTGGAAACACAACGATACAAAATGCCTCTAAAGTCTGCTACAGAGAGAGTGTATCCCGCTGTTAGTTTGTCTAACGTGTTAAACCAAAGACTCCCTCCTTCAGACACAGGTGGGAGTTTGTCAACAATGGATTGCATGTCTGCAACAGCAAAAGTCTTATATTTTGAAATTGGCCACTAATTTCAGGAAAAAGTGGATATGCATGTCCTTCTACCTTTTTGGAGCGTGTGTTGTATGCATGTGGGTCATGTGGTTGTTTGTCAATGTAGCCTTCCAGCGAGCCTTTAGCGGTTACAGGAGACCACAAAGTCTGCCTCTGTTGTGTATTATTCAAGAATGTCTGTTGTGCACGTCAGAGGTTGTTATCTACTGGGGGAAAATGGTCAGACGTGCAAAGGAAGGGGTTAAGAATTTGAGCCGATGGCTTAGAGAGGGCGTGTGAGTACCTCCCTCTCTTGGCACTTGAGTAGGGGGCGTTGGCTTAGTCAAAGTCTGGGCGGGTCGTTTGAATAGTCTCGCGCATGCGCGAGTAATGTCCTTATCTAATTCGCCTTGTTCCCCCCCTACGTCTCTCCCCGCGGACTACACCGTCACCAATAGCAACACACACACACACACAAGCACGCGCATACACACACACAAGCACGCGTATGCTCTCAGTAGACACACACAAGCACACGTACACACACACACCTACTCAGTGGCCTAGTGGTTAGAGTGTCTGCCCTGAGATCGGTAGGTTGTGAGTTCAAACCCCGGCCGAGTCATACCAAAGACTATAAAAAAATGGGACCCATTACCTCCCTGCTTGGCACTCAGCATCAAGGGTTGGAATTGGGGGTTAAATCACCAAAATGATTCCCGGGCGCGGCCACCGCTGCTGCCCACTGCTCCCCTCACCTCCCAGGGGGTGATCAAGGGGGATGGGTCAAATGCAGAGAATAATCTCGCCACACCTAGTGTGTGTGTGACAATCATTGGTACTTTAACTTTAACTTTAACACACACACACACACACACACACACACACACTCCCACGCAACCAGCAACACACACACACACAAGGAAAAAGCTGCACGGAAGCTCTTTCTCTGCGTTTCACTTTACCATAAAACTTCCAGTTACTTTTCTTTATTTACCAAACGTTTGAGATCACGACTTTACGAGTGTTGTAAACTCCCTCTTAACCCTTATTTTTCAAAGAGAGTGTTGTAAACTCCCTTTTAACCCTTTCATGAAACGTTCTCCTTTTTTTTCTTTTTTTTTTTTCTTTTTTCTTTTTAAACTCTACCTGCCAATTTCATTGTTGACAACAGTACCTTCAATTGATCATTAAACGGTAGCCATTCATCACATTTCCCCCATCCGCCATCACATTCCTGTCTGTCACACTCCGTAGCCATTGTGTCTTTTATCTCAGAATTTATCGTCCCAGACGAAGGGTCTCGAACCCCTTACTTCAGAATTTTTCGGCCCAGACGAAAGGCCTCAAACCTGTTACTCGTTTAGGCGACGACCAATGACCCAGGGTGAGCTACACCCAACTATTAGTTTATTCGTCAATGAAACTGCCCGTCACGGTAGTTGAGACACAATGACGCGAGTTGACCACTTATTTACAGCTTTTTATGTAATGGTGGACAAGGGAAAAATGCAATCAATCCATCAAAATGTCCACTCTGTGTCTGGGGTACAAACAGTGTTTGACTTACATACTTCAAGACAGACTCCTAAAGCAGATTTTAGAAAAAGGCTCTGCTTACCGTGTTTTATGTTTGGCCACTCGTGAGTCTGTCCAGAAGAGTGTAAGAGGTGTCCAATTCTCAGCGTGTCGCCCGGACGAGCCCCCAAATTGTTGCGTTTTGGACCAGTTGTTCCTCCCAGGGAATTCAAGTCACAAGTCGCTCCCAAGCTCTTTACGACACTTAAAGCTGAGTTGAAAAAAACACCAGAGACAGAATAGGTATTTTGTTGTATATTTTCAAAGCTTTGCAAATATACTTTTTTTAGACCAGTCCAGCATAGAACATTCTATCGCGCCGCCAAAAATGGTCTGTCCTCCCAACGCCAAAAACCCCTCTTTTCTTACCCCTCCCTAGCCATAACACATGCACAACGTCTCCCTAGTCAAAATACATTCCAAAGAACTCAAGGTTAACACACACCGTTTACTTGCTAGAGTAAAGAAAGACATTGTAATGGAAAACACGAGCTGTTTTCAAATATGACTAAATAAAGAAAATAAGTAACACTAAAATTCGGATATATGTAAATATCTGCCTCCGACAGCTCTTATTTTGGTGGCTTTTTCTCATTTTTTTGGTACTTTCCTGAAGCAGTTTCATGTCTTCCTTTGAGCGATATTTCCCGCATCTGCTTTGTTTTAGCAATCAATTATATTTCAGTGGTTTTTATCCTTCTTTGTGGGGACATTGTTGATTGTCATGTCATGTTCGGATGTACATTGTGGACGCCGTCTTTGCTGCACAGTAAGTCTTTGCTGTCGTCCGGCATTCTGTTTTTGTTTACTTTGTAGCCAGTTCAGTTTTAGTTTTGTTCTGCATAGCCATCCCTAAACTTTAATGCCTTTTCTTAGGGGCACTCACCTTTTGTTTATTTTAGGTTTAAGCATTAGATACCTTTTTACCTGCACACTGCCGCTGTTTCCGACATCTACAAAGCAATTAGCTACCGGCTGCCACCTACTGATATGGAAGAGTATTACACGGTTACTCTGCCGAGCTCTAGACAGCACCGACACTCAACAACAACACATCATTTGCAGACTATAATTACTGGTTTGCAAAAAATATTTTTACCCCAATTAGGTGAAATTGGATCATCTCCCACGGCACACCAGACTGTATCTTACGGTACACTAGTGTGCCGCGTCACAGTGGTTGAAAAAAACTGCATTAGTATGTTGCCTTCCTTTGATTTGATGCATCCTGACTTTGAGGGGCCCTTGCAACAGATATTAATATTAATGATCATTTATATCTTGCTTTTTTCATAAATACGGCAAATTTAGAAATGCATGAGGTGGCAACTTGCAGAGGTGTGGACTCGAGTCACATGACTTGGACTCGAGTCAGACTCGAGTCATGAATTTGATGACTTTAGACTCGACTTGACAAAATGTAAAGAGACTTGCAACTCGACTTAGACTTTAACATCAATGACTTGTGACTTCACTTGGACTTGAGCCTTTTGACTTGACATGACTTGACATGACTTGCCACTTTCCCCAAAATCCAAATCTTAAAAAGTTATTTGGGAGCGCTCCGTATTTTTCATTTTCTTCGTCTGTGTCTCTCAGCGTGTTGATCCTGCCAGCTGGTGTGCTGTCAGTACAACAGCCAATCAAAGTAGATCTACGTTGTTTTCATCACGCAGCATTCATCCAATCAAATTGCAGTACAACCACTGACCAAGAGTTGGTCCAACAACGTGCCAGTGATAAACAATTATGCCAAAGTTGGTTTCGTTCGGGTATAAAAACTACGACTTGGTCAACAAAAAACGAATTGCCGTATGCAAATCACGCAGTTCAAATATTACAGACGGAGACGCAACAACTTCCAACTTCGTTCGACATTTGAAGTTGCACAAAGAAGGGTAAGTTTTGAATGTAAGATAACGTTTATTGGCTAAGTAACGTGACTTTTATTTGCTGTGTAGTTAAATCAGTGAGGCTGCAAACTCACTGCTAACATTATAACCGTAGACATCTTATAAGTAAACGCAACATGGAGCGCTACTGCCTACTGGCGCAGACGAGGCGCGTGGCCGCCATCTTAGAGTGGTGATCAGTGCAATTCATTTGGCAGGAGCAATGAACTGTCAGCGCATTTAATTAATTTTACCTCACTGAATACCACTGATTTTCACCCCCTTTTTTGTCATACGTGTAGCTATGATAACAGACACATGTTTTGGCGTGTTTTATTATTCATAGTTTGCTTATCAGTAATATAATATTCTTATACGCTATAAGTGACCAGACGTCCGAGATCAAAACTGGGAATATAATCCCAGAGAAGGGGGAAAAAACGGTAAACTATTTTTAAATTGAAGAAACAATATGATTAGGTTATATATACATGTGTATATCCTACATAAACAATGTATGAATACATTAGATATCTATATATCTTAGGGACCTATAGACTGTATCTCTGTTGCTGCAGCAGCAGAGAGTTAATTCTGTCTTGACACTTTGTATTGATATTTTCTATTACATTCTTCCCTTAAATGATAATGTTTGCAGTGATTGTTTTATATGTATTATTTTATGTAAGTCGCTTTGGATAAAAGCGTCTGCCATATACTTAAACATATATAAACACCTGAAAGTCCTCATATCAGCTAAAACCACCAATCTGTTTCACTGGATTCAGAATAAAACCAAATTCTGTTTTACCCAACAATGTTAGTATTTGAATATTGTTACTTGAAGACTTATTCCTGGTTACAATTATACTGTTAAGAAAGTATTGTCTTATACTTTGCCTAAAATGAGAATGCATCATAATCAGTGGCGGCTGGTGAATTTTGTTTTAGGTGGGGCTGAAAGTTTGTAAACCAAACCCCTGTAGGGGCGTCATCCTCCCCCAGAAGATTTATTTGTGATTTTCACATACAAATATTGAAGATCTTTGATCCTTCTCAACTCTGTGGTAATATTATTTTCATAAGATACAACCAATAGTACGTTAATGTTAAATCTTACTTGTGAAAAGTAATCCCCCGATTCCTATTTTCAACAGTCCGCTCATTTGAGCAGGAAAACGCTGAACACCAGCCCGGCATCTTTGTTTTCTACCTGTCAACTGTCAGTTTAGGCTGCTCGCCGGCTCCTCATCACCACTTCAAGATGGCGGCCAAATTGCTCACGTCACAGCAACCAACTACTTATAAGATGTCTATGGTTATAACGTCATTGCAAAAACGGCAATCTGTTGCGTCCACTGCAGTTTGCTACCTTATTCATACTTTTTGTCAAGTGATTTTTTTTTAAGCAGGGTTGCATGAGGTACCTACACATAACGTTACGTTAGTCAATGTATCACACACATAACGTTACGTTAGTCAATGTATCACACACAGTAACGTAACGTTAGTCAATGCATCACACACAGTAACGTAACGTTAGTCAATGTATCACACACAGTAACGTAACGTTAGTCAATGTATCACACACAGTAACGTAACGTTAGTCAATGTATCACACACAGTAACATTACGTTAGTCAATGTATCACACACAGTAACATTACGTTAGTCAATGTATCACACACAGTAACATTACGTTAGTCAATGTATCACACACAGTAACGTAACGTTAGACGGTGGTCAGCAGCACCGCGTATTTTAGCCACCTACAAAAAGACAAACATAGTCAAATAAAGGTCAGTTAAAATGTATACTATATTAAGAATATGTGTACATTTTGCATAGGGTCCTGACATCTAAAAAGTACAACTCTGTTCATTGTTATGTTCATATATTTGTTATGTTTTTCATGTGTACGCACACATAAACACACATACAGTATGAGATGAGATCAATGAGATAAGGTAAGAACAGGATATAAACTGCTGTGGAACTAGTTACAATGCAATATGCCATTGAAATACAATGTTAACACTTTTGTGCAAATAAGTACAGTTGCACTTGTTTTTTTCAAATGTGTTTATTCTGTAGAGGAATGAGTTACATGTTTAAAATGACTGGTTAATAGTGCTATTTTGAAGTGCAATGTCAGCACTATCTTTTTCCCTGCAATTTCAAATGCACTTGTTTTAATAAATAAATACAGCGTTTTAAAAGCATACACAATCTGTGTAAATATATTAGTCTGTGGTTAAACGACTTGAAAGGACTCGAAACTCAAAATGCAGGACTTGGGACTTGACTTGAGACTTTCCAGTCTTGACTTTGGACTTGACTCGGACTCGCCCTGTCTTGACTCGGGACTTGACTCGGACTTGAGGGCAAAGACTTGAGACTTACTTGTGACTTGCAAAGTAATGACTTGGTCCCACCTCTGGCAACTTGTCCAGGGTGTACTCCGCCTTCCGCCCGAAGCAGCTGAGATAGGCTCCAGCACCCCCCGCGACCCCGAACGGGACAAGCGGTAGAAAATGGATGGATGGATGGATGGATGTTTTAAAGGTGCAGGTTTGGGAGTAAACAATTAAAATTTTACGTTATTCCACTAGTGGACGCCAAAGCATTTCATTTACAAAAGCGCCTTACAGTATGTCATGTGCTCATTGGTTACTACTGTCCACGTGAGTGTGTAAAACCGGAAGTAGTGTGTCAAAGGCGCAATTTCATGTGACTTTGAGTCATGTGATAAGGTCATTCAAGTTCAATCGAAAATGTCATGGTAGTGTAATAAAATTATGCACCTAAATTAAATAATGATTTATTAAACTAACATGGCAGCACGGTGGAAGAGGGGTTAGTGCGTCTGCCTCACAATACGAAGGTCCTGAGTAGTCGTGAGTTCAATCCCGGCCTCTGGATCTTTCTGTGTGGAGTTTGCATGTTCTCCCCGTGACTGCGTGGGTTTCCTCCGGGTACTCCGGCTTCCTCCCACCTCCAAAGACATGCACCTGGGGATAGGTTGATTGGCAACACTAAATTGGCCCTAGTGTGTGAATGTGAGTGTGAATGTTGTCTATCTGTGTTGGCCCTGCGATGAGGTGGCGACTTGTCCAGGGTGTACACCGCCTTCCGCCCGATTGTAGCTGAGATAGGCTCCAGCACTCCCCGCGACCCCGAAGGGAATAAGTAGTAGAAAATGGATGGATGGATAAACTAACATGTTGATTTGAAGACATACCAAGAAACAGCACTGCAACACTAATTCTATTATCAATGGACTATTTTTAGTCCTTGTCAGCAGTGTCATAAAAAAGAACACATCACTCATGATAACAATTATAATAAAGATTATTTATTTCCAGTGTTCTTCGAGGGAGGACATTGCACTTATGTTTGTGCTGGCGAGATGCTCACAGTCGCAAACACGTGCAACTACACAAGATGCTTCATATGTTTGAAGACCGGGGATAAACTTTCTACATTTTCAATGAAACTGAACACAAAACAGAACTAAAACAGAAATGTGGTGGAATGAGTGTTGCGGCTCATAAAAACGGTTAAAAACGGGGGTGAAAAGAGGCACTTTTTCATTTTGGAGGATGAAAAACAACAACGCACATTTCCATAAAATGTCCTTGTTGGGAAATTTGGGAATAGAAAAGAACCGTACCGAGTATTACATACTCCAGTATCAGCGATTCATTACATTTCATTTTATTTGATAAAATTTTGTGTTTTAACGGTCAAGCTAATCTCTGGCTGTTGTGACTGTGCTGCGAAAAAAGACATTCCCGCAGCACCCAGCTCAGAATGCAGCCCTCGCTTCCTCCCACGGAACACCACATGGACAAAAGCACTGGGAAACCTACGGGAAGGGCGAAAAATGAGGCAAATTTTACCACCATCTGGGAAGACTTTCTACAAGATGGTGGCCACTGAGGTTGTTACTCCACACCAAACACAACCAAGTGTCTGCCTTGTGTACTGGGAATAGAAAGTGTCCGTCCTCAAACTGTTCCCACATAGTTGGAAGCATACAGAATTTCTTGTTTACGAGGCGTGTCCCAGTACTTGTGCCCAAGTAGTGTGTCTTCAAGTACATGCAATGAGTGTTAGTCCAAGTTGGAAAGTCGTACATTCTTCATTTTTTTTTTTTTTTTTTTTTTTTTAAAGGGCGGAGCCTCTTGCTTCAATGTGCAGGAGAAAATGTGTCTTCCAGTCTGGCCAGCGATTCTCATAATTAATAAACTCTGCCAGTAACAATCACGGGAGCTGTACACGTTATTTACAGTACGTACATAAACTTTGTAAAAAAAACATATTGTGCAGTTACCACATTCGTACACATTCATCCTCATGTCACTACCGGGTCAGAGGTACTGGTAGAAACGTGAGCGGACCACGTGCGCCCCCGACAGTTTGTGAGGGTGCGCGTCATCCCCGGGCGAAGCTTTGCTTTTGCCGTTAACAGGCGGCTGCTCCGGTGCCGCCTCCTGGGCGTCTGTGTCCTCGGGGACGGCTTTGGGTGCCACATCCGCGCTCTGCGGCAAGGCCCCCCCCTCGCCTACACCACCGTCCCGGCACCGCTCCCTGCTCAGCCAGTCCCGGATATTGAAGTCGTGAGAGGGGCGTCTGGGCTTGAGGCGGTCCACAGCCAGCAGCTCTGCCGTCTGGTCCATCCCGCCCTGCTCCCGCCAGTCGTTGATGGCGGCCAGTTCGGGGAAATCTCTCTGGCCGCCCATGGTGTGCCTCCGCCGGATGTTGTTCCTCCTGCGTCCATCGGGGGCGCGGCTCTTCTGCGTAATCATGTCGTCGGCAGATGCGCGTAAGTGGAGCTTGAGGCGCTCTGTGATTTTGAGGTGCCAGGAGGGTTCCGAGCGCTCCGACTCGCTGCGAGATGACGAGCTGAGGCTGCTGGTGGACCGACCCTTCTTCATCACCTCCAGCACCCGGGAAAGCCGCGTAGAAGACTCCGCCCTGGCCTGGCCACGCTCCCCGCTGCTCGCCTCCACCGACGACTCGCTGTCCGTCTTCTGTCTGAGCGACCACCTGCGAGAGAGCGTGTCGCATTCGATCATCTTGTGTGTCGGGAAAAGACGCCGCCCTTCCATTTTGGTCGAGGCGTCCCTCTTGGCGGCGCCCCCTGTCCCCTCTGGTTTTTCCTGCACGGGACAAGGTGTGGACTGGCTGCTGCCGCCCCCCGGAGAAAAGACCGGGAAGTCGCTCTCGCTGTCCGTCTCCATGGGTCGTCCCTCGCTGACCAGCTCGCTGCGTTCGTCGTCCGCCTCCTCGCCACATTGCAGCTCTGGACTCAGCGCCATGGACTCCGCTCCGGTCAGGAAGGTGATGGATGAGGTGGTGGAGTAGTCCGAGGTGATGGAGCCCACCTCTGCCTCGACGCCCACTGCAGATCCCGCCTGAAGCTCTGCAGTCGACCTTTTAGGCTGTGAGCTCGGCACCGACGCTCCAGAGCTCATGGTGCCCAAATCGGATGTGTTGGATGGCGGGTCGGATAAGGAGGCTTTTCCCTGAGGAGCACCCTGGTAGCTGATGTTGGGTGACATATTTGGGGAGGGGTGCTTATGATCCCTCTTGGCTTTGGGTGTCAGCTCTTTGTCATTCTCCTGCGTCTTCCGAGTCTCGCCATGAGGGTCCGCCTTCTCCACGGGGATTTCCTTCCTGGGGAAAACCGCATCCAGGTCATCGTCAGAGCTGCTTGGCTGCGCTTTCTCCTTGGACTTCTTTCTTTTCCGGCTGGCTGCAGCAAAAATGGAGGAGACCAGGAGATCTCGGCTGGACTGGTCCTTCCCTGAGCCCCAGGAACCCTGCACAGAACAACCCACATCATTGTCAGAAATGTGCATTCACACCTGAGCACACCACCTATGTCTGAAAATGTGTACTCCACCTGCTCCTGTGAAGCACCAGCAAAGCAGACAGAGAGAGGAACATTAACCATAAACTTATGACCGTAACTATGGCAACCTTAAAGAAGCAGTAGCATGATAAAGGCTGATAAACATCTGGACTAAGGCCCTGTTTACCCTGCACGCCAAATCTGATTTTCTTGCCCTAAGTGACACAAATCGGATTTGTTTTGCCAGTCTAAACGCTCTAAAGTGCTATAAATCTGATCTTTTCACATCAGATTCAGGCCACATTAGGAGGTAGTCCGAATCCGATTGAAATCTGATCTTATCAAATGTGACTGCAGTCTCAACGGCAATGCGACCTGTATGTGACCTTTTCGTCACTGATGTCCGTGTTACCTCTACTTAACAGCCATAAAAAATTAATAGAACCCTCCCAAATATATTACACTATATACAGTATGTCCATTCATACATTATATTACTTTAATTTATTTTCACGTAAAAAAACCAAATATTTTTAAGGTGTGCCGACTTTTATTTCAATTCTTAGTAGTAGTAGCAGCGACTAGGGCTGGACAATTTATGAAAATTTAATTTAGATTAGGGCGACTCACAATTATGAAAGTATTATATTTGGAAAATAACGATTAATGGGCTGTTAACGGTGGATTAAAATTCCGGAGCTTGTGACAGTGAAACGGATGAGGAACAAATGAGTGAAAAAAAGAGTGTCTACTAGGGATGTCACCATAGTTGCTACTTTTTATTTAACGCAGCGCTAGTATGCCTAATCAATAATCACTACACTCAACAAAAAAGTAAGGCATGTTATTTCCGTGTTAACGTGACCTCAGACAGAGTCACATAATTGGCCAATAAAACGGAATCCACTGTTGAATATCAGGGAATCTGACATACATGTGAGTGAAATGTTGTCACTGTGAGGAGAAGAAACATTTGTTTGGGAAAATAATGTGTCCCGTAGCATTGACTTATCCGCAAAACACTCCCTCAGCCCCGTGCTGAACTAAACAATGGGGACACGGCCCCTTGAAATAGCGACTAAACTACGAATCTAACGCTAGCTAGAACAATTCATACACCCACAACACATCTCATCTGATTGTGTTGTTGTGAACGACATCATCGTTACATTAATGTACAAAGAGCACTCGCAACTTGAGAGGCGCTCTCTTTTTCTTTTAACAGCCTCATGTGAGTCGCATTTTTACTCATCGAGATGAGAACAGAAGCACAGCACACTTTCCCCTTTTACAGTAAAAGGGTGGTGTGCCGCATCCGGTCTAACAAAATGAAGTTTTAAAAATACTACCTTGCACGAGCATAATGTACTTAAAGCACTATTATGTTTTGACCTAAAATACGGGTCGAAATTGTCTAAAAATGTATTGCAGCAATAAAGGTGAGGAATTATGCATTTAATTAACAAACATTTTATTACATTTTATTTTACACAAAATGGTAACATAGATGTAAGAGGTAAAAAAAAATGAATTAAAACCAATTAAAATGGAAAAACTTTTATTTTTTTTGTGATATTGCTATTGTTATTTAAATGTATTGTTATTGCAATTATGTTGGTGGTTTATTCGTTCCAAATTTCTTTTTAAACTATGTTTAAATTTGAGGTTTTGGTGGTACAAAAAAATACTTGTTTTCAAATCAATGGGTAATCATTAGGGCTGCGAATCTTTGGGTGTCCCACGATTCGATTCAATATCGATTCTTGGGGTCACGATTCGATTATAAATCGATTTTTTCGATTCAACACGATTCTCGATTCAAAAACGATATTTTTCCGATTCAAAACAATTCTCTATTCATTCAATACATAGCATTTCAGCAGGATCTACCCCAGTCTGCTGACATGCAAGCAGAGTAGTAGATTTTTCTAAAAAGCTTTTATAATTGTAAAGGACAATGTTTTATCAACTGATTGCAATAATGTAAATTTGTTTTAACTATTAAATGAACCAAAAATATGACTTATTTTATCTTTGTGAAAATATTAGACACAGTGTGTTGTCAAGCTTATGAGATGCGATGCAAGTGTAAGCCACTGTGACACCATTGTTCTTTTTTTATTTTGATAAATGTCTCATGATAATGTCAATGAGGGATTTTTAATCACTGCTATGTTGAAATTGTTACTAATATTGATACTGTTGTTGATAATATTCATTTTTGTTTCACTACTTTTGGATTGTTCTGTGTCGTGTTTGTGTCCTCTCAATTGCTCTGTTTATTGCAGTTCTGAGTGTTGCTGGGTCGGGTTTGGTTTTGGAATTGGAATGCATTGTTATGGTATTGCTTTGTATTATTTTGTTGGATTGATTAATAAAAAAAATTTAAAAAATTAAAAATAAATCGATTTTTGAAAAATGAGAATCGATACTGAATCGTACAACGTGAGAATCGCGATTTGAATTCGAATTGATTTTTTCCCACACCCCTAATAATCATGTAATTAATAAACAATATGAATAAAAAATAATCGTGATAACATTTCTTTTGCCATAATAGTCCAGCCCTAATAGTGACTTCCTTGTTCATTTACGGATTATGGTCACCTTCCTTTGTTTTCCCTTTATGGAATTGCACATACAAGTGACGTTGGGGCCACATTGGGGCCTGTGTGCGTTTATACTGGACTCTGATAAAGATCACATTTTACATGCAGTGTCAAACGGTCAGCTGTAAAAATCCAATTTAGAAAAAATCCGATTCGAGCCACTTTGGCCTGCAGCGTAAACATGGTCTAAGTGAGTTCCTGGTGACAGTGAGCAGCCATGCAGGTGGAATGTTCTGCAGCATCTCATCTTTTTTGAAAAAATGATAAGCATGTGCAGCCAGAAGTGTTTGACTGTGCAATGGAGACACTTCTAACGTTTCCACCTACCTCCTGTCATCCTAACACTAGGGGGATCAACACGGGGAAGTCACACTCACCTTTGACCTGGCTGAGTCACTGGTGGGAGAATCTGCGGGCGGAAAGGAGAAGCCAGACGTTAGAGGAGGCCGCAGGGATCAGGTGAGAGTGAAGAGAACAATGTTGATGGGTTGATGAGGTGCACAATGGTGTTAAGACAACACACACACACACACAAGCAGGAAAACAGGCCATGCTGCACACAGCGTTACACTCAGCGCCACAAGCCCAGCTTACACATGTCGACACGCAGCGCCCCCTGCAGAGCCTTCAACACGACTAGCGCCAGCCCACGGCGACACTGAGTGCAACCACGGAGACAAGAAGCAAGTGAAGTGTGCACCGTGCGGATCAAACAAAAAGGAACATAATACTAATACTATAATATTTGCCACTATATGCTAGCTTTTTAAATGTTACCGCAACAAAATATAACCGATATATCTCAATAAAGTGGATAACTTGTATGTCTAAAGAATATTCAAATATTTGCTATGAATATCATATTACAATCTGTCCATGTTTTATATCCTCCTGAGCAGTGGTCCCCAACCACCGGGCCGATTGGCACCGGGCCGCACAAGAAATTATAAAAAATAAATAAAAATAAATATATATATATATATATATATATATATATATATATATATATATATATATTTTTTATTTTTTATTTTTTTTAATTTATTTTTATTAAATCAACATAAAAAACACAATATATACATTATATATCAATATAGATCAATACAGTCTGCAGGGATACAGTCCGTAAGCACACATGATTGTATTTCTTTATGAAAAAAAATAAACAAAAATTAGTTCCTGCCCGGTCCGCAGCTTCAAAAAGGTTGGGGACCACTGCTCCTGAGAAGCAGCGTCCTCTGCAGTGGACATTTGCATCACAGGGCTATTTTTTATATATTTTTTAAAAACAAAATGGACCAAATGTCCACTGCAGAGGATGCCAGGGTTTGTGTCTGAACGTTGATTCAATTTCTCAATTGTCAAAGCAATTATCCATTTATTGATTTATTTTATGCAGTGGACCCTTGTTTATCGTTAATTGGTTCTGTACATGATTGGGAGGAATTCATTCTTGAGAAGAAAGAATCATTAATTATAAATCATATGTCATATTATTTTCATAGCTAGAGCATAAAAACAGTCTATGACCTTCTAAGTACGTTTGTCTACACTATATGAGTACCCTATAGACATGGAATAACACCATTTTAGTCACCTCTACACTCTTTTAATTCAATATAGTAATGCTCCCTGAGACTGAGCCAATCAGTGGCCAAGATACCGTATTTTTCGGACCATAAGTCGCAGTTTTTTTCATAGTTTGGCCGGGGGTGCGACTTATACTCAGGAGCGACTTATGTGTGAAATTATTAACACATTACCGTAAAATATCAAATAATATTATTTAGCTCATTCACGTAAGAGACTAGACGTATAAGATTTCATGGGATTTAGCGATTAGGAGTGACAGATTGTTTGGTAAACGTATAGCATGTTCTATATGTTATAGTTATTTGAATGACTCTTACCATAATATAATGGGTTGTACTTGTATAGCGCTTTTCTACCTTCAAGGTACTCAAAGCGCTTTGACACTACTTCCACATTTACCCATTCACACACACATTCACACACTGATGGAGGGAGCTGCCATGCAAGGCGCTACCAGCACCCATCAGGAGCAAGGGTGAAGTGTCTTGCTCAGGACACAACGGACATGACGAGGTTGGTACTAGGTGGGGATTGAACCAGGGACCCTCGGGTCGCGCACGGCCACTCTTCCACTGCGCCACGCCGTTACGTTAACATGTCAAGCACGTTCTCAGTTGGTTATTTATGCCTCATATAACGTACACTTATTCAGCCTGTTGTTCACTATTCTTTGTTTATTTTAAATTGCCTTTCAAATGTCTATTCTTGGTGTTGGGTTTTATCAAATAAATTTCCCCCAAAAATGCGACTTATATATGTTTTTCCCCTTCTTTATTATGCATTTTCGGCCGGTGCGACTTATAGTCCGAAAAATACGGTACTGAACAGCGCGCTCTGACTGGTTTGGTCTCCTCTAGTGGCCAATACTACTATAGTATTGATATTTTTAGTTTATGTAGCCATTTTTATGCGTGAAAATTAGAGATGTCCAATAATATCGGCCTGCCGATATTATCGGCCGATAAATGCGTTAAAATGTAATATCGGAAATTATCGGTATCTGTTTTTTTTATCGGTGTCGGGTTTTAAATTTATTTTTTATTTTTTATTAAATCAACATAAAAAACACAAGATACACTTACAATTAGTGCACCAACCCAAAAAACCTTCCTCCCCCATTAACACTCATTCACACTCATTCACACAAAAGGGTTGTTTCTTTCTGTTATTAATATTCTGGTTCCTACATTATATATCAATATAGTCTGCAAGGGATACAGTCCGTAAGCACACATGAATGTGCGTGCTGCTGGTCCACTAATAGTACTAACCTTTAACAGTTAATTTTACTCATTTTCATTAATTACTAGTTTCTATGTAACTGTTTTTATATTGTTTTACTTTCTTTTTTTATTCAAGAAAATGTTTTTAATTTATTTATCTTATTTTATACATTTTTTAAAAAGTACCTTATCTTCACCATACCTAGTTGTCCAAATTAGGCATAATAATGTGTTAATTCCACGACTGTATATAACAGTTGATATCGGTATCGGTAATTAAAGAGTTGGACAATATCGGAATATCGGATATCGGCAAAAAGCCATTATCGGACATCCCTATTGAAAATGTTCAACGTAGGACCAAACAAAATTGTAAAAATATACCTACAAAATATGTAATGTGGCAAAACGGAAATATTTGAAGCGCTACGGTGGAAGGACGACTGTAGTGTCAAGCAAAATGTAAGCGTTAACATTTTTTCAAAAGAATACCTGCTGTCATTAGGCTGTGTAGGTGTACCTAATGTTGTGGACAATCAGTGCTAGTTGACGTTGTGATGACAAAGCAATGGGAAGGATGTGGTTGGTACAAGTCGCCATGACAACAGTGATGGTACAGATGGTGGCGGTGACAAGGGGGTCACAGAGGGGCTCGCCATATGAGAAGAGAGGACGCCACACGAGACAGGAAGTGTCGGCACTGGGGTGGATGGGAACCTCCTGGCGTCCGCCTAACGTGGTCCTCCGCTTCTCGCTCCAATTTAGCGCCAAGCCCCCCTCTAAACCCCTTTGCGGTAAAGATGGTGGTACAAGAGGCGAGTGCATACCATACTATCTCTCCCGATGGCCAGCTATGAGACAGTGAGGAGAGACAGCGGAGAGCCTTTTCAGACAGCGGCCTGCGTCACTGACGTATGTGCTGACAGAAAACCCACGCGGTACGCTGTACAGTACCGTGTCGCTGCGTCCTGTCCTCGCCGTTTTCTTTGCTCATTACCCCCTTTCGTTTAGTTTTTTTGTGCTCTTTGGCGCCTCCCGCGCTTAAAAGAACTGCGGGTTCCTGCAGACTAGACAGCTACACTGCGGGCAACAATCCTCCTTCTTCCTACAGTTCCAGCTGTCCATCACGGACATTATAGAGTCCATCAGTGACATCACAGCGTGATAGACTCCGCCCACTTGGCCTGTGTCAAGATCAGTATGTGTGAATGGTGGGAAAGCCTTTAGGACACCCGACAGAGCTTCACTAGAGACAAGAGGGATCAGAGGTGGCCTTTCACTGTAAACATGTTGTCACCTGGGGAACAACATTAGTCACACAGCACAAGCAAATTAAAGCGAATGAAGAAGCGCCGCAATTTATCGCATCCCTTCGACTTTGGGATGCAAATAAATTGAAAGCCACAAGCGCCGACATTGTCCCTTACAAAAGGATTTTAGTGAGAAGGGTTAATTCAGCAAAGCAGTGGCGGGCCGGCGTGTTACCTGATACTTCGCCCTGCGACGTGCCTGTGCGGCCGATGTTGGTGAGCAGGTGGTCGATGTTTGGGACTGGCTGCGACTCCACAGCGCTCTCCTGGTGCGACATGGTCTGCAGCAGGGTTGAAACAAAGCATCTTCAGTGGTCAAACATTGCCACCTGTTGGTTATGTTTATGTTCTACGAGCAAACAAAACACACACCACTGGGTCTCCATTGCCCTCTTCAGTGAAAAACCAGTTGTACTGTCAAGACAAAAAAGCAAAACAATCAAGTTTTTATGTATTGACTGTGTTTAAAAGGAGAACTGCACTTTTTGGGGAATTTTGTCTATCACTCACAATCTTTATGGAAAACAAGAACACATGTTTTTGTTTTTTTAATGCATTCTAACTCGTAAATAAATGCAAGCAAAAGTCTGCTTACAATTGAGCCAATGTGAGTCGCTCTGTTTTGCCTATAAAGCACTCTAAAATGTTTCATATACATGCTGTAAGTTATATATTATATATATATAATATATATTATATATATATATATATATAGTAACAGTTCATAATTAATAATATTTACATATTTACGTATTGATTTCACATACGCATCACAATGTTTGCTTTTCCCTTCAACAACATGACTAATCATGGCAGACTTCATGAGAGACAACAAATTATGATCCAAATTATGATCAAGAACCTTATAGTTTTGAGCCTGAATATAAGAAGGATGACCTACAAGTTTTAGAAGCTGTGTGCTAAACAGAGACAGCTTTAGTGAAACACTAAGCATCATGTAGTACTATTGCTAAGTGCTAAACAAGAAATACAAGCCGTGAACATGATAAAACAATCACTTACTGTACAATGTATGCTCTCACTGGTACGCCGACTGATGGGATGTTCATATTTTCCCGTTTAGATGAAGAACTAATCATAATTAGGGCTGCATCAAAATAGTTGGGGATTAATTTAGTCATCGATTCGTTGGATCTATGCTATTCGCATGCGCAGAGGTAATTACTTTTTTTTTTTTTTAAACATTTTTATTTTATTTTATTTTTATAAACCTTTATTTATAAACTGCAACATGTACAAACAGCTGAGAAACAATAATCAAAATAAGTATGGTGCCAGTATGCTGTTTTTTTCCCAATAAAATACTGGAAAGGATAGAAATGTAGTTTGTCTCTTTTATCCGATTATTATTCGATTAATCAAAGTAATAATGGACAGATTAATCGTTTATCAACTTAATCGTTAGTTGCAGCCCTAATCATAATGCTCACAAAGGGTAAAAAAAAAGGTGCCCCAAATGAGCGTCTTTTCGTGTCTTTCTTGCCATCTCCAGGTCTAAGTTGGATGTCAAAGTTGAATAACTTCTCAGTTTATGGCCACAACATTCTTCTATTCAGGTTAAAGGCATGATTTCTAATCTAGAATGATCTTTTACCAATTCAGAGGCCATGCAGTAGCTTCCCGGCTCAGTTTGTCAATATAGCAGCAGCTCTCTGTGATCATGGCACCACTAAAAGTAGTTCCTCAGCGTTAGCCCTTGTAATAACAAAAATTGCAAGTACTTGGTTAATATTCAGGTCACAACATGTTAATGGAGTATTGTTGGTGTGTTTTGGATTTTTTTTAGATGGCCTTATGGGCGCAATAGAGTACGGCATTGTTAACCCACCTCATACTTGCTGTATTTAAGACTTAGAATACAAAATAAAAATAAAAACATGTGTTCTTGTCTCACATAGGCATTGTAAATGAAGGGCAACATTCCTAAAAAAGTGCAGTTCTCCTTTAAGAATGTGTTTCTTACATTCTGAATGAGGGTCTCAACTATTTTGTACTGGTCTGGCATGTGCGTCACCATGTGGGTCATGTTGTCCTCGGTGGTGCGCACCAGCGTGGGACCGAACACGATAGCCAGATTCCTTGGTTCCATCTAAAACAAAAAAGGAATTAGTCTGAATGTGCACAACGTTCCAAAATGTAAAAAAAAAAAAAAAAGGTTACCTTGTTCTTCTCGGAGTTGTCTGCTACGGTTTTTAGATGAGCCGAGAGGAACTTGAGCGTTTCATAGTGATGATCTGGCAGCTCGTGAAGCTAAGAGAAGGCAATACTTGACATAAAAAAGAAGACGTAGACAAGGTATCTACACTAACAGGAAGTGAAAGGACCCACCAGCCTCTTAAGCACTTTGAGCCTCTCCACTGGGTCCTCTATCCTGTTTGCATCGATGAAGTCTGCATACCTATCTGGAGAGCCAGACAAAACAGATGAACACCAGCACACCGTTATATTTTACCCACTAGATACCTGAAAGAAGAGCGTACCATTGGTGAAGAGCGGCTCTGGGAGCTTTCGGAAGAAGGATTTAAGCAGACTGCTGATCACATTAAGGTCCCGCCATTTCTGGAAGAATACAACACGCTGATTAATGACTGGAAATAAAGAAGTAGCCGTAAAGGAATGCGGAAGCCAAAGACGTACATCATCCTGGATATCAATGTCGTTCATGCCCTTGTTATTCAACTCCTCCTGCATGTTGGAGATTGCGGCGTTGTTTCCCGGCACCCTGTAGATACCAGTGTACTCCAGCCCTCGCTCCTCCACTAACTTGCAGCAAACGTCCACGATCAGCGGCACAAACTACACCACACCAAACACATTTAAAGTTGATCAACAGGGAGGAGCAGAATCAAGCTGTGAGACATCTTAGTCTGAAATCAGACCTTGTTGTTCTGTGCAGGAGGACAGTCGTCTAGTCTTACTCCAAATGTGACCCCGGGAGATGGTTTCCTCTCAAAAGGTTTCCTCATCAGCCCCGGGATGCCCTTTCTCCACATCCCTTTGTCTTTAGGAGGGCTGGTGTCATCTGCAGGGAGAAACATAGCATTAGTGCAGAGCTCAATGAAGAGAAACACACACACACACACACACACAAAATTAAATGAGTGAATTATATTTATATAGCGCTTTTCTCTAATGACTCAAAGCACTTTACATAGTGAAACCTATGATCTAAGTTACATTTACACGAGACATCGCACAACCTTTGTGCATGTTTTTCTTCTCCTGTTCCGGCTTGGGGGAGATTGGACTGTGAGCTTTAGCATCTCCTTTGCCACCCAGCAAAGTTTGCCTAATGCTGAGCGACTGGCGAGACGATCTGGGCGACGCTTCCGTCTTGCTGCCTGTCGGGCTGTGGAAGAGACAAAACGTCCTTTGCAGGACTTCAGTCGGACCCATCTCAAGAACATCTGAGCTTCTTGTCTTTCTTGTCTTACCTCATTAAGGTGTTGTACTCCCTGATCTTCCGACTGATGAGGTCATGGCTGGTTAAGGCCGCATTCTACGAAAAGGGAAGGACACAAAGGGTAAAGTTGGAGGAAGAGGGGAACATCTCTTGTTGCCCCTTTAAAGGCAGTAACGGAACTCTACTACTACTATGTATCATAGGTAAGGCAGTTGGGATGCTATAGCCACCTGAGAGCCAGCGTTCTCTGCAGTGGACGCTAGTTCTCAGATGAACTAATTTCAGCTCCACACTGTTCCTTCACACTAAGGCTCACAGCTAAACATCTTCAAATTCAAATGCACAAATCAGACGATGTGCTAATAATTTCACCACTCTTGGGAACTTTTTGAATTCTTGTTCCCCCAGTGTCTTGAAGCTATTAAGTCTCTTGTTCTAACCTCTTCGTCCAAGTTGCTGCTTTCCTGGATGACTCGGATCCAGGCCAGCATGTCCTCACGGTCCTCGGCTTGGAACAGGTATTCACAATCCGACGTAGTGAGCCGCAGAACATTTTTCCGCTTGGTGTCGCTGTAGGAGATGTCAATCAAACAAGCCTTGATGCTGATGGGTAGCGGCTCGTCCGTGGTTTGACAGTTGGCGTGTGCCTGTCCGTCTTTTTTGTCCTTGTACAGACAGAGGTAGTGGCCTCTCAGCACGGCGTACATCGGCTTCCAGGGGCGCATGCCACTTCCGACGCGCTGTGAAAGTAGGTCAGTTAGACAATTGGGTTGAAATGACGAGAATATAAACTCAAAGACACACCACTACACACCTTTCCTTTGTCTGTATTCAGCTGTTTGAAATGCAAAGGACCCTCCCTAGTGGCGTCGCAAAAGATGTCAGATGATGAATCCCTCCTGGATCCTGAATCTTCTGAAGACCTGTCCATTGCCTGTGATGAGCGGGGAAAATGACAGCGTCTAATTTTACATCTATCTCAAGTGGATTTTGTTTGTGAAAAAACTGGATTTACCTTCCTGAGTCCTTTCAGGCCAGATATTAAGGACCTTCTAAATGACAGAGAACAAAATGTTCAACGCTGATCTAATCTGAAATTACAATGGGCCTGTTAGTTCCACTGTAAAACTCACCCTGTGCCTTCTTCCCGGTAGTTATCCAAGCCTTCATCGTACGACAAAGACCGCTCCGTTTTGCCACCCGAATCCGACTCGATAATTGTGAGACGCAGGGAATCTATTAAAAAGGTCAAGTCAGCACTTGTGATGCCGACAGCGTAAAGTTTAATAATTTGTGAAAAAAAATATAGACCGTGGTCATGTGACATCTGTCTGCGAATAAGGGGGGACGTAGCCGTGGGACTTGGGGGTATGGTGGTGATGATGGGTGTTGTGGATATCACAGCGGAGGCAGGGATGTTGACCGTGTCCAGGTCCATGCTGGGACTCGAGGGTTCATCTGAGGACAGATGAAAACTTAACACACAAAATGACACCCTTTTACTAATAGACCCTGAAAGCTAAACCCGGTCATCTTTTAATAATAGCAGCGGATTGCATCATCAGTCTGTCTCAGGCCATCGAGACAACATTCTTGTGGTTTCAATGCGATACGCTTCTTGTTTGCACTGCCCTACATGTATGTTTGAATGTGGTTACCTACACTTCGCTGTCATGTACATCAAACGCCACACGTTTCTTTAACCATTTTGTTACTTCCTTTGTAAAATGCAAACTAGGATAAACCAAAGCAAATCAGTACTGCAATGTGTCTTACCTATGAAGGGGATAGAATCCAAGGAGTCGTCCAAGTTGTGGGAGCCATACTTCCGCTGTGTGCCTCCCAGCCTCTTTAGATGATTTTCCCTGCAGCTGTCTGTCCATGTCACTGCGTCAACAGAACCAGCCTTCACCAATATTTGCGACTTATGACTCCCTCCGCCTTGGTTATCATTACCGGCAAATACATATGACGGAGGGCGAGTGTGAGCAGCTCCTGAGTTTTTGTCCTTTCTTAGGACTACCACTGTAGCATCACGTCCTTCTACACCCTCTATAAGACCGCCATTAGTTCGTACAGAGGAGTTGGTGGAAGCTTCTCTGGCATTTGGGTTTTGGATTACAGCTCCATTTGTAGTAGCAGAAGGAGAGGCATCAGTGCCGCTTGAACTCTGCGTGGACATTTTACATGATGAACCTGAACAAGAGGAGGACCTGGCCACCAAACCAGCCTCTGACCTGTTCTCCAGTTTTAGACTGTCAGCCCGACCCCTGAGCTCCAAATGCAGAGGGGATGGGTAGCCCATATGGTTTCCAGTTATTCTTTGGTCTTTCAGCAAGTCTGTGGTTTTCATGGAGGCAGTTGAGGGGTCTGAGATGGAATCTTTAACAGGTAAACGCGAGGGCCTTGTAATGTTGCCATCAGATCTTAATGGTGGTCGAGAATCTGTCATACCTTTGCTACGTGGTCGATCAGCTAAAGGGGTGTTAGACAATCCACTTCTTTGTCCGTCTGAATCCTGTCCAGTGAGACTCCGACTGAGATAAGGTAAAGTTCTTTGGCCTCCTCCCTGCCTGCTGGCTCTTGCTTCCTCCCCTTGGCAAAGTAAAAGTCTGTCCTCCAAAACAGTCCTTTCTCCAGAGCTGAGCACAAGTTGCTCTGTAGGCTGCTGGCCCAGATGATCATAAGACCTTGCTCGAGGTTTAGTAACCCCTGCCGGGCTGGAGAAAGGTAGGGCATCTTGGGAAGCACTTCGCGGCCAGTTCCTGGTCCGCTCTGAGCACGCTCCAAGCCTCTCCTGGGACGCACTTCGTAATGGAGTGCTGTGATTGCTTCCATTCACTCCACGATCATTCGATGCGCTCCTACGTCTGACCTGAGAGACCATCAACCCTCTCTGACTGGCACATTGAGGGAGCATGCGCTGCTGGCTGTAGGCAGAGCTGGAATTGGCAGCAGCACGCAAACTGTCTAAGCGTTCCTGAATGGTACGGCAGCCATAGGTGTGTAGCCTCTTGGTGTCTATGTAGTCCTTATAGGTGGTGTAGTTTCTCCAGTCTATGTTCTGATGAGGAGAGGTGGAGGGGGGTGTTGGAGATGGTGAATGGTTGTTGGTTTTGGGTGAAATGGCAGGGGAGAATGTGCCAGGCGATGCAGCATTGAGAGAAGCCCATAGGGGAGAGGATACATTGTCGGTATAGACTGGGCTAGGTCTCGGTGAAGGGCAGTGTAGTGAGGGCTCTGACAGACGGAAAGAAGGACACTGCAACTGTGCACTTTCTGGCAGTGAAGACAGAAGGGGTCTGGGTATAGGAGAACCGGTTTCTGTTGAAGGACAGAATTGGTTCTCTTCAGTCCTGTGGCTGGAGCCCGCCCGAGCCAACTGGGCACCCCTGTCAACTTGTTCAGGGTGAATGGCCGCTGTCCTCAATTTGTCATTACTGACACACAGTGCCGTCTTGGAGGTCTGCAGTGCTGGAGGTGACGGGGGAACAGGGATCTCAACTCGGTAGCCCTTCTGTATTGACTCTCTTGGGGTGTGGTTGACAGCGCAGGGCTGTAGTGCCTCAGCCTTGCCGGCAGCCTTAATTTCTACACGAGGGTAGCAAATTGGTGGCGGCTCAGGGATGTTCTGGGCATTTCCGCTGTACGCCACATTTCCCTTAAGATATGCATCCTGAGAATACGCCTGCAGAGTATGGAAACATATTGTCAATATATATTTTTTAATCCCTGTCCTTCATTTAGCAGTTGAGAATGTCTGCAAAATAAGGCACTGCATTATGTTTGACAATTAAATACTAAAAATTAGAGATGTAGAATTTTTATTTTTTTTCAAACGGATACCGATAACTTTCTGCTTCTCAAGACCAGTATCAATAACCAATAACTTATATTTATTATTTTCTTAGATTTAACTGTAGTTTGTGCACACCTGGAGGTAAGACTCAAACTGTACCTGGAGATCTGTCCTAACCAAATGACATCACTTCTATGGTAGGAAATCACCTTTCTATAATAAATCAGTAGTGACACTTATGTCTACTCTATGGATGTTCTCAATCATCCAGATCATACTCAAGGCATTCAATCGATCGCAATTGGACTGTTCAGTTGGTCTTAGAGGACGTTTCCCCTCTCATCCAAGTAGGTTTTATGGGTTCATCTCATAGACTTAGATTGGTCGGATTTAGTCTTAAACTTAGATTGGTCAAATCTAGTCTGGATTTGACCAATCCAAGTCTATGAGTATGAAGTGATTAAGCCGACTTGGATGAGAGGGAAAATCTATCTAAGACAAAATGAAAAGTACAGTTCAGATCGATTGAATGTCCTGAGAAGTGAAGCTTATGTCTTTATTTTCTTATATGTGGTGATCACATCGTATTTTACTGGCAAACATACAGCCGAAAAATAGTTGCAGCTCTGAAGTACAAACAAAAGCCAACATTTTAACAGCCGATCGCTTTGGCTCTCGAGTTGTCTCTGGCGGGCTTTTTTCACTTTTCGGGTACAGCGGCGGTGGCAGTTCAAGGTGCCGTCTTGGCAACCCTGACGTTTCGGGTGGGTTAGTAAAGTTCTATGTGTTGTTATCTTTGCGGAGTGTTGAGTGTTTGCTGGGCATTTTGGCACGCGAGATGTCTTCCTCTGAAAGAGTAAAGAAGTCCTGCATGATCGACGCATGTTTGTTTACACTGTGAGCTCAGGGGAACTTTACAACTGCCTACGAGTTAGGAGCGCTTCATTTCTTTACCCTAACCCACCTACAGAACAGTAGAGCTACGTAATCTCGCCTCATTTGTTTTTCCGTTATCGAAGCCATTTCTTAAAGTTATCTGATTTATCGGTGACCTCATAATTCCTAATAACGGCCCGATAATTATCGTGCGTCCCTGCTGTGAATCATATAAAATATTTTTGCCCCTAAAGAATGTTTGGTCAAATCTTAAGAAGAAAAACCAACAGAAAGCTGGTAGGAAGTGAAGGAGTGAAAAGGATGATGGAAGGTATTCACCCTCCTTATAGATGGAGAATGTGCCCTAAATAGAGCGAAAACAGGGCACGCCTCATAGCGCCGCTGTCAATGCGACAAAACACTTGCACAAATATTTCCTTGTAACTATTTTAATTGAAAAAAAATCTGTATTGAACAGGTTATCCGTTCATTATATAAGCCGCTTTCGATTGGACTTTATTGCACTCCACCAAAGAATTCTCAGATTACTTTTGTGCAACCAATATATATATACTGTATATGCACATTCATATACATAAGTGTGCGTGTGTGTGTGTGTGTGTGTGTGTGTGTGTGTGTGTGTGTGTGTGTGTGTGTGTGTGTGTGTATATAATATGTGTATGTATGTGTGAGTGTATGTATGTATGTGTGTATGTATGTGTGTGTGTGTGTGTGTCTGTGTGTGTGTGTGTGTGTGTGTATGTATGTGTGTATGTATGTATGTATGTATGTATGTATGTATGTATGTGTGTGTGTGTGTATGTATGTGTGTGTGTGTATACACAATGTGTAAATGTGTATATATTTCTGTGTGTGTATGTATGTATATACTGTATGTATATATATGTATGCATATATGTGTATGTGTATATCTATGTATATATAAATATGTGTGTCTATATATACAATATATGTATATATGTGTGTGTATGTATGTGTAAATATTTATGTGTATATATGTGTGTATGTATGTATACAATGTGTGTATGCATGAATATATGTGTATAAATGTGTGTGTGTATATATATATATATATATATATGTATATATGTGTGTATATTTTTGGGATTTGAATGAATGAAATGAGTTTATTTCGGTCATATAACCAACCATTTTGTGTGATCAATTTAACAGCACAGACTATACATATTAACAATCATATACATACACACACAAAAAGAAAAAGAATGACCGAAAAAGGAATAGGCTGAAGCCAAAGCTTATATTTGCCTATCCTATACGTTCACAAAAAAGTAATCGTTGCTATATTTTATAATTTTCCATTATTTCACCTTTCAAGGCTTTCTTAAACCTTAACAAATAACTACATGTCTTCAACTCATCACTGAGCTTGTTCCACCATTTAACTCCTAAAACTAAAATACATTTGCATTTTATATCCGTTCTTACTTTACATAATTCAAAAATCAATATCCCCCCGTTTTCTCCTCTTAATTTAAAAAAGCTAAAAATACAAGATGGAAGGCTGTTGTTCTTTACTCTTTACTCGAAACATAATTTCCACTGTTTTTAAAAACACAATATCTGAACATTTTAACACATTAGAACTTATGAATAATATATGTATCTACTGTATGTGTATATATGTTACTTTGTATGTATGTACATATATATATATATGTACACTGTATATGTACGTGTATATGTATATATGTGTGTGTGTATATATATATATATATATATACATATATATATATATATATATATATATATATATATATATATATATATATATATATATATATATATATATGTGTGTTTGTGTATATTTGTGTGTGTATATGTGTGTATATATGTGAGTGTACACGTGTGTATATATTTGTGTACATGTGTGTGTATGTATATGTGTGCGTATATATGTATATGTATACGTATATGTATACAAATGTGTATATGTATGTATATGTGTATGTGTATATCTATGTATATATGTATTATATACATATATTTGTATATTACATACATATAAGTATCATATATACAGTATATCTATCATATATATGTATCATATATTCATATCCATATGTATCATATATCCATCTATCCATGGATGGATATATATGATATATGATATATATAAAATATGTATCATATATATGATTTATCATATATGTGCCATATATATGATATATCATATATATATATATATATATATATATATATATATATATATATATATATATATTATATATAAAATATGTATCATATATATGATTTATCATATATGTACCATATATGATATATCATATATATATATATATCATATATATAAAATATGTATCATATATATGATTTATCATATATGTACCATATATATGATATATCATATATATATATCATATATATGTATCATGATATATCATATATATGTATCATATATATGTTATATCATACATATGATACATATATATGATATATCATATATATATCATATATAGATATATAATGTACATAAATATGTATATATGTGTATAATATATGAATATATTATTATAATATATATTACTTGCTATAGTATATATTTCCCCAATGTAACTGTTTTAGACACCTCACAATGATTCAAACAAGGATGGTTAATTAAGTGGAACGAGGTTTGGAAGGATATAGTTGACAGTCTTACCAGAGCAGTGATATCCCTGGAAAACTGAAGAAGGGTAAGCAGACAGACAGGGGGTGAAAAGTAGCAGACAAGTAAGCACAAAGATAGGAAAAATACAACGCCACAGATGTGAAGCAGGCTAAAAATACATCCCACTTTGGGGAGATTAAACAGAGGCTTTAATTTAGTTAGTACAGCGTAAATAAGAAAAAGTCAGTCTCATTATTTTTTAACTGTACCTCGCTACAGAGAAAACTGCCTTGAACAAAGATAATAACGCCTCTGACATATTAGGTTTAATATTGTGCCTCAGTGAGTCATAGTAGCATATCATACACGTTTATTCACAGCCTGTCTTCTCTACCACATATTGCACAATTTGACATTTTTTAGCTCATTTTAGGTCAAAATTATTTCCGATTTGGAGAAACAATCTCATAATCAAGCAAGCAATGTGGAGTTACGTGGCCTGACACAGCATGCCCTGGTCTAATGTGTCATGCTTGCATGATGAACACGACGTCTAGCCGGCGAAAAATGCCTTGTGACAGCCGCCAATTTGGACTCCAGAATGCCAAAGGCCAGTTTTTGTGGAATCTACACGGCTTGCTAGCATCATGGCCTGGCTGTAATTACCATTTTGTTAGGTGACTAATGACATTTGGCAGAAGGCCGAGTCACTCGTGAGATGATCTCACGTGTCAGGATTTTCAACAACACAAACAGCAATGAGTTCAATGGCGTCGTCACAACATGATGACTGAACCTGGATGTTTGTTTACACAAGAACGTCACTGTATTTTCTACGTTGATATTCAAAGGCATGGATTCTTACCAGCTGCAAAATGTCCTCATCCTTGGGCATCACGCAGAGTTCCAGCAAGGCATCACTGGAGGGGACAAAATGTCAGTTGGGACACAAATATCACCACAATCTTTAAGAATTGCAGTCGTAATTGACTCCTTATGTCAGGAATTTGAGGGAAAGTGAGTGGGATTTAAATGAGTCACCTGTTCTGGATTAAGGCGATGACCTGCGAGTAGGTCTTTCCGATGATACTCTCTCCATTCACCTTCACGATGCGGTCCCCTTGCGAAGAAACACAAGGACATTCTGACAACTGGCTACAACTTTGCAGAATTTGAGAATGAAGGTTGTCTCCACGGACACCTGTGTGTGTACCTGTACAGAGTCCAGCTCCATGGGCAGGGCCTCCATCCTTAACTTGCTTGACAAAAATGGTGTCCATTGGCTCCAGGCGGCTTCGTTGTCTCCCTGACAACCATATAGCACACGGTCAAATGAGACGCAGAACTAGGCCATCTGGAATATTCCTGATGTTTATATATAATAGATGGTAAACAGTGTGCAGCTGCAGTGTAACGGTATGACATTGGAGGGTTGGTAACTAGGTAAGAAGCTACTTGACTAACTGGAAGCAATACGTGAAGTTAGGTGAACGCACGTCTATAGCTCTAAATACATACAGTCGTGATCAAAAGTTTACATACACTTGTAAAGAACATTATGTCATGGCTGTTTTGAGTTTCCAATAATCTCTACAACTCTTATTTTTTTGTGATAGAGTGTTTGGAGCACATACTTGTTGGTCACAAAAAATATTCATGAAGTTTGGTTCTTTTATGAATTTATTATGGGTCTACTGGTAATGTGACCAAATCTGCTGGGTCAAAAGTATACATACAGCAATGTTAATATTTGGTTACATGTCCCTTGGCAAGTTTCACTGCAATAAGGCGCTTTTGGTAGCCATATTTACAAGTGTATGTAAACTTTTGATCGCGACTGCACCCCAGGAATCAATTCTGCGACCAAAATTCTTCAATCTCTATATAACGACACTTGTAAAGTCACAAGGGACTTATGTTTGTATTATTTGCAAACGACACAACCATGTTTTGTTCAGGACGCAAACAAACTAATACAGATACAACCAAAATAAATGAACAAACTAAAGAGATGGTTTGACAAAAACAGACTATCTTTGAATATCAGTATAATGTTATTTGGTAACAGTAGAGAAGGTCAACCACAAATACAAATAGACAGACTAAGCATTGAAATAGTATAGGAAATAACATTTCTAGGTGTAATAATAAAATGAACTAGAAATCTCATAAAAATATACAACAAAAGGTGGCAAGAAATACTTTAATAATGAATACAGCTGAATATGTTCTGGGCCAAAAATCACTTCATATTCTATACTACTTGCTAGTGTTACTATATCTGAGTTCATGTGTAGATATATGGGAAAACAACTACAAAAAAAATGTTCAACCACTAACCGTGTTACAAAAGAGGTCAGTTAGAATAATGCATAATGTTGGATACAGAGAACAATCCAACTCTTTATTTATTGAATCAAAAATATTGAAACGTAAAAACTACAAGAATGTACAACAATTATTCTCAACAAAAAAGGAGAAATATAACCTTGGAGGAAAAATCTGACTTAAAACATTTGTATGCGCGCACAACACTCAAGACCTTTAGCATATCAGTACATGGAATTCCATTATGGAATGGATTAATAAACAATGTACTATTATGATCCACTTTAAGAAATTGATCAAACTAAGTGTTTACAAAGAAGAAGAATTCTGATTAACATCTTTAAACTTATTGAAAAATGAGATAATCTTATTCATTTACTTACATTTTAATTTGCTTGTGGTACGAATTAGGTATGGGAAGTGAACAAACAAATGTTCGAAATTGCTATGAAACGGAAAGCGGTAGGATTAAATACTAAATACCTACTACTTTTCGGACAGGCTAGAAAAATGTGATGTATTGTACCATATTAAAACCATAACCACCTACCAGCACAGTTCACACCTTTAGCTCCCTTTAACATTAATGTGATTGAGTACAAGTGTTGCAGCCCATGAGAAAAATAACTAGTAACAGGTTTTGTCCAGTAGAGGGCAGCACAGCTTAAATCTCTCCACATCTAAATAGTGAAATGCAGCAGTGTTTTTTTTGTGGTGGATTTGGTTCTCCCACGTTTCCCCCTGAGAGCTGCTTGGGGAGCCCCGTCGTCCGACTGTTAGGTGCATTTTTCTTGGACACACAAGTTTTACTGTGTTGTGCCTTGTTTTCCTCTACAGATTTGCTGCGCCTGTGTTTTCCGAGGTCACTCAAGTTTTGTTTTTATTGGATTGTGCCTCTCTGCAGTGCAAATTGGATCCCATGCCATGCATGAACAAGATTAAACGTGGAAGCTTTGGATATTTTTTTTTAACGCCCTCCGACTGCCGAAAACTAAACTACAGTTCGGATTATTGAAATACTTTGCCACTCGTGGAGAGGTGTGATGTGCAATCGTGGATTCTAAACGCCTCTACAGTTTCAAACTAATGTCATCTTTCTAGAGCTTTGTGGGATCGGGAGAATGTTATTCTACAGACGTGTGGCATAATACCGCCGTCTTATTTTTAGACTCCACGCCCACTTTGACACAAAAACCTCACAATTTTCCCCCTAAATTTCCCAACACTCTGGAACTGAGTGTGCGCGTGTCGATGGCTATCAGTGTCAGGTCTGCTCCAGAGAGAAAATATGGAAAAGGTGATGCCTGGCAATAGAAACTAGAGAGCAGATGGAAAAGGTAACACTTTGCATGAATCCATAAAGTGAAAGGTCTTTCAAAAGCACAGCGTCTTTTATTGTCCGAGGTCTCCTCAGAAAGCAGCACGGCCGCTTGAAGATGGCAGATGAAATAAACAAAAGAGCGATTCCCTCTCAGCTTTCCCATGAAGAACACAGAGAGAGGTTCACACGCGCTCCGGTCCAAACACAACTTTACTTTGGGAACTCGAGCCCACTTGGGGAACACCTGCTTCCCCCCGGAGCTCCTTTACAACACCTTGCCAAGCCTCGGCGCCGCACCAACCGCTGCCAATTAGCGCATTTTGCAAGCAGCCCGAAGCTGAAAACACGGTTTATCTTGTTCACTTACGAAATTCTCTAGTACAGAGGTGCCCAAACTTTTTTCCACTGAGGGCCACAGACCAACAAATCAAAGGATGCAAGGGCCATTTTAGTAGTTTTCGCCTTTAAAAACAGTACAATATATACACTATATTGCCAAAAGTATTTGGCCACCCATCCAAATGATCAGAATCAGGTGTCCTAATCACTTGGCACGGCCACAGGTGTATAAAATCAAGCACTTAGGCATGGAGACTGTTTCTACAAACATTTGTGAAAAAATGGGCCGCTCTCACGAGCTCAGTGATTTCCAGCGTGGAACTGTCATAGGATGCCATCTGTTCAACAAATCCAGTCGTGAAATTTCCTCAGTCCTAAATATTCCAAAGTCAACTGTCGGCTTTATTATAAGAAAATGGAAGAGTTTGGGAACAACAGCAACTCAGCCACCAAGCGGTAGGCCACATAAACTGGGTGGGGTCAGCGGATGCTGAAGCGCATAGTGCAAAGAGGTCGCCGACTTTCTGCACAGTCAGTTGCTACAGAGCTCCAAACTTCATGTGACCTTCCAATTAGCCCACGTACAGTACGCAGAGAGCTTCATGGAATGGGTTTCCATGGCTGAGCAGCTGTATCTAAGCCATACATCACCAAGTCCAATGCAAAGCTTCGGATGCAGTGGTGTAAAGCACGTCGCCACTGGACTCTAGAGCAGCGGAGATGCATTCTCTGGAGTGATGAATCACGCTATTTTCTTGTTCATGTTTTCAAACTCATGGAATAATTCTCTGGACACTGGAGGACTTTGAGAGCAAAACTAAAGCATTTGAAAAAGTAGTTGATGGTAATTTTTGCTTTTGTTTCGTTAATGTGTACTAGTGACTTTGTTTTGATTTGTATTTAATAAAGGAGAATAAGTACCCCGCCTTCCGCCCGATTGTAGCTGAGATAGGCTCCAGCGCCCCCCGCGACCCCAAAGGGAATAAGCGGTAGAAAATGGATGGATGGAAGTTTAAATAGGCAGCACGTTAGAAGAGGGGTTAGTGTGTCTGCCTCACAATACGAAGGTCCTGAGTAGTCGTGAGTTCAATCCCGGCCTCGGGATCTTTCTGTGTGGAGTTTACATGTTCTCCCCGTGACTGCGTGGGTTCCCTCCGGGTACTCCGGCTTCCTCCCACCTCCAAAGACATGCACCTGGGGATAGGTTGATTGGCAACACTAAATTGGCCCGAGTGTGTGAATGTGAGTGGGAATGTTGTCTGTCTATCTGTGTTGGCCCTGTGATGAGGTGGCGACTTGTCCAGGGTGTACCCCGCCTTCCGCCCGATTGTAGCTGAGATAGGCTCCAGCGCCCCCCGCGACCCCGAAGGGAATAAGCGGTAGAAAATGGATGGATGGATGGAAGAGTTTGGAATTCTTGTTTCCAATCATTTTGGAACTTGCAAGCATACTTCTTCTTCTTACTCGTCGGAGCCATGACTGTCTCTTCTTCGTTCTTCTTTTTCGTCTCTGTTATGTTTTTTGGACATTACTACTTGCCGTAGTTTTGAAGCAATGCATGATGGGAATCCGAATGTTGTGTGTCAGTGTATTAACGTGCCGGCTGGAATAAACACACGCTGAGAAATAGCACCGTGCCTGCCTACTTTATGGGTTATAGATAAACCTATGGATAACGGAGACATATATAATAGTCTCCTTTTCGGGTAAGAGAGGAAGCTAAAGGCAGTGCCTTTGAGGCACGCCCCCAATATTGTTATCCGGCTGGAAATCGGGAGAAATTCGGGAGAATGGTTGTCCCGGGAGATTTTCGGGAGAGGCACTGAAATTCGGGAGTCTCCCGGAAAATTCGGGAGGGTTGGCAAGTATGCCCTGTGCCTTTCCGAGTCTTGCTCTAATGTCCTTTTGTGCAGAGTTGTCCTTACTGACGAGACTTCCCAGATAGGTAAAGTCCTCAACATAGTCGAGAGCGTGTCCATTCACTGTGATTGGTACATCTTGACTGTAGGCAGGGGCAATCATCACTGTGCGTTGAATCATTTTCAATGGCTCGTGAATCACGAATGCTGTACAAGCTGTATCCTGACTACTCTAAAGTATATCCAAGTTATAATACAATGCTTTACCGGAATGTGAGACACTGTAAATCCCTCGTTTGGAGTTTAGCCTGACACCAATTACACAAAATGAGACTGAAGAGAGCGCAGAGCAAGGAAGGGAGGAGGCGAATGCCTTAGAGCCAGGGAAGACGACAGGAAGTAAGATAGAGGGGAAGATCAACGGGGATAAGAGCGAGCTTGGTATGTGGAAGGAATGACAAATTCACCTCCACGCTGTACGTCAAATGTTTATCTGCGCGTACGCATCAGCATATGTCTTTCGACGTGTGTTTTTTGGAGGGTGGAAGGGTTTCCAGCGGCAACACCCAGCTAGTCAACATGCGGTTAAACCCTCCTCCTCCCCCCAACCCCCCTCTCTATCCAAACACCAACAGCATCATCAAACATTGGCTGCAGCTCAAGCAAATAAACGACCGTGCTGAGGCTGCAGCCAGCTACACATTTCTTTTCTCATTAAAATAACTAAGCACGTGGTGGGATGTAATGTCTGTCTGAGGCTCTTCTCTATTCGAACTCAAGTTATGTGTTTTAGCACCATATTCCTAGAATAGATGCAGGGGTCATCCGTGATGAATTGAGGCTTGTTAGGCAAGGTTGTTTTTTTTTTTTGGTCATTTTACTGTCTCTCAGCTGCATTTCAGCTGTCAAGACTTAGTCAGAAGGTTCCAAAAAGGGATGAGGCCTTAGACTGAAAAACACATTCCTTTCTCATAATTCACCCGGGAGTCAAGAAAATGTGGAATGTGTGCAGATTTATACTCCAGTATCTGCTTTAATGTAACTCATAGTGTAAAGAACAACACATTATTTCCACTAAGACACGCTAAATACCCCCAAAAATTGGGACCCCACGTGGGACAGGATATTTGGGCTGTGGTCAAAATGGTTAGAAAGTTGTGCTAGCAAACATTTAATACATATATCCTCAGTTTTATACACACATCGGCTTCTGAGTCCACCAAAGGTGTATACTAAATTTTGTGGTGATTCGGCTAAACACCCTAAAGTTACAGTGGGTTGTTTTTTAGAGCAGTGTGAGAAATTTCAAGCCAGTATGACTTGCAGGGTTTAATAACAGCTAGGGCTGCAGCTATCGATTATTTTAGTAGTCGAGTAATGTATCAATTAATTAGTTCAATTAATCAGATTTTAAAGGAGAATTTTGCTTATCTTTCACAGTCCTTATGAGAGACAAGAACACACATGTCCTTTTTTTGGCGATCTAATTTGTAATAATCGGCTCGTTCCAGGTGGCTACCAATGGTGCTAATAGGAATAGTCCATTCTGCCTCTAAATTACTATGAAAATGCATCCAAAAACCGGCAACAATACTTAATTTAGTTTCCGTAACCTGTGCAATAAAGAAGCTATAGCGACATTGTTAATCTAAGAGCAAACACTGAGGAACTGTTTATCTAACATTGCCTTGCTCTCAGATACACTCACAGTTAGGGATGTCCGATAATATCGGACTGCCGATTGTATCGGCCGATAAATGCTTTAAAATGTAATATCGGAAATTATTGGTATCGGTTTCAAAAAGTAAAATTTATGACTTTTTAAAACGCCGCTGTGAACACGGATGTAGGGAGAAGTACAGAGTGCCAATAAACCTTAAAGGCACTGCATTTGCGTGCCGGCCCAGTCACATAATATCTACGGCTTTTCACACACACAAGTGAATGCAACACATACTTGGTCAACAGCCATACAGGTCACACTGAGGGTGGCCGTATAAACAACTTTAACACTGTTACAAATATGCGCCACACTGTAAACCCACACCAAACAAGAATGACAAACACATTTCGGGAGAACATCCGCACCGTAACACAACATAAACACAACAGAACAAATACCCAGAACCCCTTGCAGCACTAACTCTCCCGGGACGCTACAATATACACCCCCCGCTACCCCCCACCTCAACCTCCTCATGCTCTCTCAGGGAGTGCATGTCCCAAATTCCAAGCTGCTGTTTTGAGGCATGTTAAAAAAAATAATGCACTTTGTGACTTCAATAATAAATATGGCAGTGCCATGTTGGGATTTTTTTCCATAACTTGAGTTGATTTATTTTGGAAAACCTTGTTACAGTCTTTAATGCATCCAGCGGGGCATCACAACAAAAATAGGCATAATAATGTGTTAATTCCACGACAGTATATATCGGTATCGGTTGATATTGGTATCGGTAATTAAGAGTTGGACAATATCGGATATCGGCAAAAAAGCCATTATCGGACACCTCTACTCACAGTGCTACGGCATTAGCAAGAGGTGAGCTAACATGTGTGTCAGCAGCTGAATGGCTTTTGAGTTTGTAATGCACAACACATTGCCATAGGACACCAATCTGTACGGACTGAAAAATATGAACAATCATATTACAGTATCTGTAAAGTATTAGCCCATATTTCATGTTTTCGTTGTACACAGCTAGCTCGACAGTGTATAGAATAGAATAGAATAGAAAGTACTTTATTGATCCCTGGGGGAAATTCAGCACCACAGTTCGCTCACAATAGACAAGACTAATAATAAATAATATAATATATATAATATGTAATATATATATAATATATAAATAATATAAATATATTCTACATATACTCTACATTTATGTAGTTCTAATAACAAGCATGACGTGCTGCATGTATCATGGTCGATATTACGGTGACTTACTCGTGACTTACTGTTTAGTCTAGCTGGCCGGGAACATTTTTTCCAGTTGATTTTGGGTAGGTGGAAAAAAGTTTCTATCACTGCAGTGTTTGTTAGAGCCAACAGTTCGTCTTTTATTGTGATGCATTTTTTTTGAGCAGTGTCTTCCTCACCAGATACAAAAGGCTTTTCCCTTGAGAATAACATTGTGTGCCAGTCAGTGCAGCAAAAGCAAGCGCTCCGTTTCTGTCAGCATAGCTTGGCAAGCTCCACGTTTACACCGCCAATTTATGCCAGACCTGACTCTCTCTGCTTTGGTCTGTTCTAAAGTTTCACTATTTCTGTGTGCTTTGTCAGCTTCTATAACCAGCAGTTCATCCTCTGTATATTCAGGTTCAATAAGATAAGGTTGTGAATCCTCATTTGTCTAAAAATAGTAGTTTTCGTCCTCTATGACTAAGTCTGTCATGATTATCAAACACACACCTTTGTTGTCGGAATTTGGAACACACGTTTGTTGTCGGAAGTAGGAAGTACTTTGCCATGAGCACTGAAATCAATGCGCACAGGAAAGAAGTTCTAGTAATGTAAATATATATCCATCCAACCATTCATTTTCTACCGCTTGTCCCTTTTGGGATCGCGGGGGTTCCTGGAGCCTATCTCAGCTGCATATATATAAATATATCATTACATTATGTATATAAAATGTTTATAGGGGGTTTTGAAGTTGTTTTAGAGGGCTTTGAAGGCTTCATACGTCGGAGACTCCCATTCACTGCAATGTGAGCCGCAACTTAAAGTACCAATGATTGTCACACACACTCGGTGTGGTGAAATTTGTCCTCTGTATTTGACCCATCCCCTTGTTCACCCCCTGGGAGGTGAGGGGAGCAGTGGGCAGCAGTGGTGCCGCGCCCGGGAATCATTTCTGGTGATATAACCCCCACTTCCAACCCTTGATGCTGAGTGCCAAGCAGGGAGGTAATGGGTCCCATTTTTATAGTCTTTGGTATGACTTGGCCGGGGTTTGAACTCACAACCTACCGATCTCAGGGCGGACACTCTAACCACTAGGCCACTGAGTAGCTTGCGAGCGTTTTTTTTTTTTAAATCTTTAAAATTCTATTAAAAAAGGCATGTGTGTTCTTGTCTCTCATAGTGATTGTCAATATGCAAAATTCCCCCCAAAAGGGGCAGTTCCCTTTTAAAGGAAAACAACAATTTTTGTGCTTCCCATAACCTTCCTTCTTTTTTTTTTATAATAAATGCACATCATTAACATTGAAATTGCACTTTTAACACATGCATTAATTTAAAAAAAATGAAATCAAAACAACGGCCCATAGATCATGGCACCCAAACGCCACTGCTCTCATGTGCGTTCTTTTGCTGAGGTAATGCGGAAAAGAAGTTTGTATTTTCAAAGTTCCAGGCAATCTATTCAGCCCGTTTTTTTGTACATTTTTATTAGTTACACAATTTGATTAATAAATGTTGCTGCCCTATTTACAGTTTCACCATGTTGAAAAATAATAGCACAGGTAACATACTTTTACAAACATTCACAGTTTTGTTTGCAGTAGTTTAGGAGTAGGAGAGTTTGCGTACACAAATCATGCGGAAAAGTTAGGATACCTCATGCGGTACATGTAATTCCCTTCATGTCGCCGTTTTAGAGCCATTTTTTCTCATCAAATTTTAAAAATAGGGGGTCATTGTGTTCCTATTTCTTCCTGGCATGGCAGCAAGCGGCTTATCATGTGATTTTCCTTTCTGCTGTAACATGTTTCCATCTACACTTATTATATTTTATCAAGCACCTATTTCTTAGTGTTGTTTAAAGCGAGCTTGGCAGTTAGCTTCGCTAATACATGTTGAGCCTCATTTTCCAGTAATAATAATACTTGATAATGATACTTAAGATAACAAGACATGCAGTTTATTTGCTGTAATGGAGGCCATTACTATTAGTTTAGGTTAGGGGAACACAGGGTTTTCATCACTAGTCAATAGTGCACAAATAATTGTGTGTGTGTGTGTGTGTGTGTGTGTGTGTGTGTGTGTGTGTGTGTGTGTGTGTGTGTGTGTGTGTGTGTGTGTGTGTGTGTGTGTGTGTGTGTATTAGGGCTGTCAAAGTTAACACGATTAAAAACGCGTTAACTATAAATTTCAATAATGGAACATATGTTTTTTACGGCCGACTAACGCAAACACTTCCTTTTTGACCGTCGGGCCATGCCGTAGCAGGGGGAACTTAGCAAGTGATGAGCCACACGCAGTAAAAAAAAAAAAAAGGGATAAAGATAAGGCTGCATTATGGAAATATCAGGTTCAAAGCCATGGCTCGTTGTTCTCCCGACAAGGAAGGAGTATTTTTTGCCGTGGGAGGGGACAACATCACTGCAGCAAATAACTGCTGCGCGCGTTGCTCAGAGATGGGTGGTGCTTCACTTCCGTGTTCAGATTACAGTTTAGGTGTAATAACATAACATTTAAATTGTTACTGTGACTGATTTCGTAGGTAAGATGACATAAAACATGTCAAGAAACACTTTTCAGGCTTCAAAATAAAAGCGCTACGCTATAAATCCGTTTTAACTACATTAACAAAATAAAAATGTCTTACATTATAATCATGCTCTGTCAAAGTTTCGTAATGTTATTCTGTGATATTTGCACCTAAAGAATTATAGTACATCAGTTGGGATTTTTTTGGCTGGCTGAAATATTGTGTAATCTATTTCATAACATTTTCTGGTCGAGTCTTCAATTAAATAATGTTTAGCAGGCTGAATATGACATTTTAAGTAATAAGGAGAGACTGTTAAAACATTTTCATGCAGCAATATGAAGACCATTAACTTGTACATCATGTAATGTACACTGTCAGAAGCATTTATGGGAGATATAAATATCACATTTTACATTACCAAACATATTAGACAATCAAAGCAAGATCGTAACAATACACATTGTGTTATTAATGTGTAAAACTGAATTATAAACATGGTGAAGCTCCTCCTCTGAATGCAAGTGCTCTTAAAGCAGGAATACAGGAATACAAATTATGTATTCCTACAAATTATAAAAATCTGGCAAAACACCAACACACTGCAGGCAATTTATTTTTTATTGTCATGAAAAAAAGTGTGTTTGTCCTTTTTGTGTTAAACTGTTTAAAAAACATGTTTAAAAACATTTCATGAAAGCAAATTAACTGTCCATTCATGGTGTTAAAACTTAAATTATCTGTTTTGGGTACACTTATTAAAAAATGAAAAATGATATCTATCTGCGATATCACGAGTATTTTGGGTTAACTATGAACAAAATGTGATTAATCGTAATTAAGTATTTTAATCGTCTGACAGCCCTATGAGTATGTATGTATATATGTATGTATGTATGTATGTGTATATATATTTGTTTATACATATATGTTTATGTGTTTATATGTAAATATATATATTTATATATATATGTTTGTCTATATGTGTACATGTATATATGTGTATATATATAGATGTATATATGTGTGTGTATATACTGTATGAATATATGTCTGTATATGTGTATATATGTACATACTGTATGTGTATATATGTTTATGTATATATATGTATGTATGTATATAAGTATGTATATATGTATATACGTATATACTGTATATAAATATATATGTAAGTGTATATATAAATATATATATATACAGTATGTATATATGTTCATACTGTAACGACCTGCTGGTGTTTTATGTTTGTGTGGTTTTGATTTGATGTTCATTTTTCCAATGATCCCAAACACTCTGTTCGTGCCTGAAAGCGGATTGGCGGAGAATGAGGAAATATTGTCGTGTGTCCGCACGGAGACAAAAGTCTATGAATGGGAGGTAAAACCTGTTGGAATTAGGCCGGTTGTTAGCATAATATTAGCAATTAAAGTTAAAAATAGCGTCATACTTTGTGTGACTTCTTCTGGAGGCTACAATACATTGTTGCTTTAATTTTGTTTCACCCAAAAACAACTTATTTTCAAGCTGTGGCGGCTATGATTTTGCAGTGGCAATGCGCCACGTTTCGTTACATTAAGGGGAAAACCTGAGAGCAACTTCACACTGTGCATGGAGACATATTGTTAGCTGATAGCCGCTTGGCAGCCGCGGGAACAAAGATAAATAGTGTCAGCCAGAGGGGGTCGGCGTTTGTAATGGCGATCACATACTTTTCCCGAAAATACTGATTAGTGGCCGATCAATCGGCACATCCCTAGTCCTGAAGCTAACTTCAGTATGATCCACTCGTCTTGCAGCTTTATCTTCAGGTATCGCCACTATTTGACCTCAGCATTTTGCAGACTGTACGCCAGAATCAAGTCCTATTTCGTTGCGCTCATCCCCGCAGCCAATGATGATATCATACAAAAAATGTTTACTGCCTTCAGGCAAAAATGGTACCCCACACCTGTCCTTCGGGGAATAATTTATGAACTGCCTGGAAGCCCAAGTTGTTTACTGACTGCTGATCTCAGCGATGAAAGCTTTTGGTGCATTAACTACACACCAAGTGATGACACCAGCACGTGCACGCCTCCTTTCACAGCGCCTACACGCAACAACACTTTGTACACATTGCCGAGAAATAGTTGCCTGATCCTGACCGGAACATTCAAGATGTCACAAACTGTCTAGGACGTCACTTCTAAGCATGATGGTGACTGTCTGCCGCCAGCAAGTCACGGGGGAAATCAGTGCATGTAGCAATGTTTGAATATGAATACACTGAATGATGAACAAATAGGCTTATACGATATTCAAATAGACGGAGCCTCCTGCTGCAATTAAAAGGTGTGAGGACGGGGCACTGGTAATGGACTGTCAATCATTATTTGGCTGTTTTACAACACCTGAGGTCTCATCATAGTCTGCAGATGTGTCTAATTGCTGAAGCGATTTGATTTATCACACTTACCTCGGCTGCCATTCTCTTCATCCTGCATGATAAGACAGAAAGAGAAGAGAAAATTAGCTAATTTCTTCACTAACTGCTGGCTGAACCTACAAAATGCAGGGTGACAGTCGGTGGAAATAGATTTTAGGGGTAAACTAACTACAAAGCTACCTTGTATCCCCAAGAATGTGTGTGTGTGTGTGTGTGTGTGTGTGTGTGTGTGTGTGTGTGTGTGTGTGTTCTTGTATTTCTGCAGTTCTTGAGACATCAACAAGGAAAAGTACCTTCCATATGAGGACCGGTGAACAAGTTAGGACCGAAATCATGGTCCCAATACGGAAAACCATTGCATCTAATAGAGAATGTCTCATTTGCACCCCTGGTGGTGAAATCTATCAAAATTAGGATGGTGCCAAAAAGGAGGGATTTTTCAAATTGACTGTGTGTCGGTTTTAAAAGTACTCCCCCTCTGGTCAACATATGAAACAACAAGTGTGTGTAAAAATTTGAAGTGCTCCCCCTTTGGCCAAAATTAATTACAAAAATAAATATGTATATAGAGACATACTGTAATAACGTGAAGTAAATAATGATGTTTAAAAAACAATTACAAACAAAAAAATTCAAAGAAAAATTATTAACTAAAAGCTTAACTAAAAGGGACGGCGTGGCGCAGTGGCAGAGTGGCCGTGTGCAACCCAAGGGTCCCTGGTTCAATCCCCACCTAGTACCAACCTCGTCATGTCCGTTGTGTCCTGAGCAAGACACTTCACCCTTGCTCCTGATGGGTGCTGGTTAGCGCCTTGCATGGCAGCTCCCTCCATCAGTGTGTGAATGTGTGTGTGAATGCGTAAATGTGGAAGTAGTGTCAAAGCGCTTTGAGTACCTTGAAGGTAGAAAAGCGCTATACAAGTACAACCCATTTATCATTTATTATTACCTTTTTATATTTGCATAGTTTTTATATATTATTAATGTTGTACATACAAATCTTTATATATCTAGAAAGGGTGGTCCTAAAGAGGTAGGCGTTGTTCTGAGGTCTCAAGAAGGTATGAAATACAAGAGAGTGTGTGTGTGTCTTTATACGTGTGTGCAGTGGGTCTGGGTTAGTTTTTGCTTCATCCCTCACTTAAAGCATGAGTGAAGACTGTGTGAAGAATGCACTACCGACCTGATAAGTCCGAAAGACAAATAGATGATACAGTATTATCTGCTCACAGATGCTACCCGGTGGTTGTTTGAGCACACTGCAGCTACTCCTGGATAAATTAACCAACACCCACTCCTTAATGCTTCAGTCACACACAGGATTCTCTTTTTATTTCATTATTTTATTTTTATTCTTTTCATTAAAATGAAACAAAGAGAAAAAAAACAATCAACTTAACATTAAAGTAATTTATGAATGAAAATATTCTCTCTCACAGGAATGAGGCAAAAACTAACCCAGAACCACTGTTCATTTGAGCCTTTTAATTTCCCTAAGTCCCTGTTGGTGACAGTCGGACAAAGATTTGCACACACATTTTAGTATGTACTCCATCCTAAACTTCTTGATCATCTTCGAGTTAACCCCCAAATCCCGTGATTAGTCGAGGGCTCCAATCCTTAAAAGTAATTTTAAGAGAGTTACGGGTTGCATATTGGAAGGGTGGGTCTAGTTGTGGCTGAGCCCACTAGCGTCGCTGGAGGGTGTGTGTACAGTTACTACTGTACCTGGCGGTCTATGCTAACGACTCCCCAAGTGACCTATTTCGCCAGCATACGTTGCCCTATTTGTTTTCTAAAACCCTTCACTCTTACATTATTGGACACAAGCGCCAGGTCTTCAGGATTACCAAAAGGACAGATTGGCACTGGCTGATGTTATCCAAAGGACCTTGGCAGATGTCCCAGGTGGGATAAAGTGGAGGGGCTGAGTCGAAACCTCTGCATGACGTTAATACTTCTATGCCTTGTCTGACTACAGTTTAGGTGGCGTCAACTGAATTGGGATAAACAACTGTGTTTTTGCAGCCCAAAACATCAAAGTGGATGTTTTTAGAAACTACATCATAATTGTTTCTATGAAAATGCATATGCACTGTTCAGAACAACCACAACAACTATGGCAGACCATGACACGCAGTTAAAATTCTTGATCTTCTTTCTCTTTCAAGATCCCGACTTTGTTGAAACCAATACCCTTTAACTTGGAAATCTGTGATCCAGTAGTCTTTGATCCATACAATATGTACTCCATCCCTACATTTTTTTCATACAGCATCAAAAACGCAAAGATGCTTCCCTATTTTAGCGAGCTTCTGCCACATTCGGGGATAAAAACATTTTCACCAGTTATCTTGGACCATTCCTCCGTTGTTTGTCACTTTGACTTCCTGTCTTGTGTCATGAGTTCCACCTAGTCTCGTCAGCCAATCGGCTCCTTGCCTTATCTTGTTTTCTTCCCATCTGTGTGTGATTAGTTTAGTCTTTTATTGAGTCCTGTTACATCCTCTAGTTTTTTTTTTACAATAGATCTCTTTAATTTTAAGAACATTTAATTAGGCTTCAGGCTTCTAACCAACTCTTTGTATGCACATTCCCTTGACTGCATGCCACACGACTGCGACATACTGGCAGCAGTTAGCTGTCGTTGCAAACAAATGAAAAATCAAAAAAACACGTTCCTGCTACTAAAATTGTGGTCGGCATTGAACGTCTCAGTTGAGTATACGCCGATTAGCTAGGAAAAACAGCAACAACGATTACATTGCAGGAGTACTCTTCAGTTATTGTAATTTTTGGGACCTTTGAATGAGAGAAACCAAATGGACTCGGAAGCTAAGTGAGTAAAAGGACAGACAACAACGTTCAGTCACCTTGAGAGAGCTGTGCACTGCAGACTCGGGCGGGTAGACAATGAAGTGGCGTAACGTGAAGCCAAAGCCTTGAGAGGTTCGGCGCAGGGACAGCGTCTTGGGCCCGGGCCAGGAGAAAGGCTCCTCCTCTGCCCCAGGAGAAGCGATAAACGACGCGTCGCTCTGGTCAGGACCATCCTTCTGCTTGGCCTGAAAAGTGCACAAAAGTGATGTTAATTTTGGATTATATCGGGAACACAACAGAGTGATTATCCATTCAGACAATTTGACAAGAACTAGTTTCAGAGAGGAATGCATGGCATTCCAGGACAAGGCCAAAAATACACGGGCATAATTGTGTTTTTTAACTGCGGCTGAATTCGGAGAAAACAGTATCTGTCAAAATAATAACCGTTCTGGACCCCATTTGTTTTGCCTCGGGCTCCACACATCCACACATGTGGCTCTGGTTATTGAGCATTTTGGCACTTTTTGCAGGACTCTTTGGCGTGTTTGCACGATGATAGACTTATCTTGTGCATTCCTACTGTGTGACTGAGGCGGGATAATGACAGCCCTTTACATTTATGCAGTCCTTTATTGGTAATGGTTTAATTTATTTCAATTTGCTTTAACCATTCCCTTCTCCATATCTTAGCAATGTTCGCTTTGTGTTTAAAATAATTTTGATCAACTTTGCAAATTTGGAGCTGTATTTATCAAGTATTCTTACCTCTATATCGTGCAACTTGGCAACTTTTGGAGATGCTCGCATCATAGCACATTGTGTTCTTATGCCTGGATTAAGCTTTTTTTTAGTCAACTCAACAAGCAACCACAACCCTCGTTGACCTCTTGGCTTGTTAGCTTTCTTTCTCCGTCGCGAAGCCATCAATGGCAATTAAAGAGAAGCAGAAGTGCAACCAACGGATGTCACACTGTTATTGCAAATATTAACACAAATGTCAACTACAGATGACGCTTAGGTCATTTAGACACTGTGGTTATTCCACTTCTTCTTTAGAAACAGCTGGACTGTTTGGTTTGTCTTAGAATACGTTTCACCGCTAATCCAAGTCTGCTTTAATACATGAATTCTCATAGATTTACATATGACCAGTTTAAGTCTGAGACTAGATCGGACCAATCTAAGTCTGAGACTAGATCTGACCAATCTAAGTCTAAGACTAGAACACTAGATCTGACCAATCTAAGTCTAAGACTAGATTTGACCAATCTAAGTTTAAGACTAGATTTGACCAATCTAAGTTTAAGACCAGATCAGACCAATCTAAGTGAGAAGGCGAAACGTCTTCTCAATCAATCAATCAAATTGCATTTGTATAGCCCTTTATCACGAATGTCTCAAAGGGCTCCACAAACTCACGACATCCCCTGATTTTAGCCCCCATCCGGGCAAGTAATAACTAAAAAAAAAACCCAGATAAGGAAAAAGAAGAACCCTTGAGAAGGGATCGCAGATGTAGGGAACCCCCTTCTAGGTTGACCAGCTGCAATGAATGTCAAGCGGGTCCAGTCATTGTTTTGTATTCTATGTATTCTAAGACAAACCTATAAAGTAGCGAGCAATTTGAATGCCCTGAGAATAAAATGACCTGGATAAATGACAACATCCATAGATATGTTTATGATTACCGTGGCTTTGGAACAGTGACGTGCGGTGAGGTTGATGGCTGGTGAGGCACTGACTTCATCATAGTCAGATTTACAAACATATGAACCCTACAGAGTATATTATTCACCATTTGATTGGCAGCAGTTAACGGGTTATGTTTAAAAGCTCATACCAGCATTCTTCCCTGCTTGGCACTCAGCATCAAGGGTTGGAATTGGGGGTTAAATCACCAAAAATCATTTCCGGGCGCGGCGCCGCTGCTGCCCACTGCTCCCCTCACCTTCCAGGGGGTGATCAAGGGGATGGGTCAAATGCAGAGGACAAATTTCAACACACCTAGTGTGTGTGTGACAATCATTGGTACTTTAACTTAACTTTAACTTTACACATACAAACTGTAGCACACAAAAAAGCACATAAAAAAACGTTATTATGGTCTTACCTTTACTTATAAATGAGCCGCTGTTGTGCTGATTAATGAACCACCTGACGGGAGTGTTATATCAACTAAAGCCCTCACTTCAACTTTCCACGTGCAAGATTGAATCTATTTAAAAAAGTGTAACCGAGGGTTTATAAATGTCGCCTATACTGTATGAAACTACAAAATAACAAACACGGAGGCTCCAGTTTACACGAGGACCACTTTATTTACCTTCTTTCAAAAACTTCCGCTCCACTCCAACGTGTCACAATTCCGCTCTTAGCGCCTTCAAAATAAGAGCTTAAGGCATATACTGTATAACAGCGCATAACAGGAACTTAACATCACAAAGAGGAAAGCCCATAAAAATAGGTTACAAAAGTTATTTAATAAGAAGCCAAAAAGTGCAAAAACAATAATGTTCGTGTTGGAGGAGTTGTGAATTAGGCCCTGCAGTCATTCACAACTCCTCCAACACGAACATTATTGTTTTTGCACATTTTGGCTTCTTATGAAATAACTTTTTTAAATAGATTCAATCTTGCACGTGGAAAGTTTAAGTGTGGGCTTTAGTTGATATAACACTCCCGTCAGGGGTTGCCGTGCATTCTACGGCGGGGGTGCAGGAGGCGAGCCTCAGCCAGTGCGTCTTTTGCAGCCGTTTTATGATCGCTCAGCACAGGAAATACGTTACACACATACAGTTGTTGACAAAATACACTGTACATTATATACCTCAGCTAACTAAACTATGGAAATGTATAATATAGTTCATATAGCAATACGGTCTCACTGCACAGCAGGCCAGCAGTTAGCCGAGTCCGCAATCCATGGTGAGGCACTGAGTGACGTGCCTCGACTGGCTGCTGTTCACCGCACCGTCTCTTCTCAGTATTTGAACGGCAAATGTGAAAATTCAGCAATTTTGAATACAAATAATCTAAAACTGGTGAACTTAAATGGAAAATAACTTTATAGTATAATCACTGGATACATTTAACAATTTAATATATATTTTTTTCTTTTTACATTTTTTTTCTTTTCAGGGCCTCACCTGCCTCTAGTGACTGCACGTCACTGCTTTGGAAGGAACATTGCTCAAGTTCATTACTCAGACCGTCCCCTGATTTAACACTATGCTCAACACGGTGAGTCACTCCCGTTCAATTAAGGCTAAAATGATATCTGGAAATATTTTGCTGGAGAGCGTGTGGCGTCCATCATGCACCACAGGGTGTGTTGCTACCAGAGACTCCTATGCCGAAATACATCCAAAACAAAGACATCCTCCCCACCGCTCGGCTTTCTTAGTCCACACTTCCCGCCGTGGCTGTCTGGGAGGAGCAGATGTGGAGGTCTTTAGGGAGAAGCATGGGTGTGGGCTCAATTGAATGACTCTCCAGCAATACCCAGCGGTGATGAGCTGGATGTAAGCCAGAGTTCACAAACGTAGCTGACGTCTTCATGCTCTGGTGTTTTTTGTTTGTTTGTTTATTTGTTTAAAAAATGAATGCTGTGTTATGCAAGAGCTAAGCTATGTGGCTCCGTGGGGCTTTGGTACACACACACATCTCCTGCTTCCTCTCTCAATATAGAAAACGCGATGAATTATTAAGCATTCCAAGTGCTGCCTTGGCTTTGCCGTAAAACCAACTCAGACAATACAAATACGCAGTTATGCATTCAGTCTGGTCATCAAAACATTGCATACACATTGTGGCCATACGAACATATTTGCATGCCCCTACTGGCATCATTATTTATATGAGATCAGCGCTTTGAGTGAGTTTGACTGTCACTGCTTGTCTACTTTGAGCAAAGTATGTTTTTGTTAGACTGAGTCAGGCCTGGGCTTCTGACGTCATCCATGTAGCTTCTTGCACTCCCTCACACTTTTCCTTTCCAAGCCTCTCTGACCACAGATATCTAACATGAGTCAGCCACGTTCACTTCATCACGGGGAAAAATGCATGGAAATACAGCATGCCCCTTTGATATTTAGGGGTATGCTTTCTGAAGGCAAAGTGTTTCAAATATGCAGCACAGGTAATAAAAGATATCGGTCAGTGAAACAGGACTACCTTGCCGCAGGAGAGCAGGATGACGCACACAAAATTCCTCAGACAGCACAACAAAGTGCCCCCCACCCCTCTGAAAAGCCTCCTATGTAAACCTATATGCCTTAAAGCTTCAGTAAGTACACATCCCAGAATATTGCATGCTCAAAAATGTCAAATTCCGGCGGGATGCTCTTTTTTTTTGGTCCCTTACCCGCGATCGCACACAGTTCTTCCTGGAGGCTTCCCGAAGCCGAGCCCAGGAAACGTTGCGGGTGGAACTCTTGAGTCCCAGTTCCAATTCTCCCCAGTAGGCTCTGGCTAAAAGTTGGAACCAAAGACAATACGGCTCCGACAAGCAGCCGTCCAACCCGGCCAGCCGGGCCCAGGGACAGCTTCCAGATGACGGGGATGCGGTGAGGGAGCAGCAGCCCTCAGATTCCACGTCCCGTCGGTCGGGTAGATCCCTCAGAGGAAGCGACTTGCAGCCCGAAGGAAGCCCGTTCCTCTGGGCTAGCATGGCATAGCAAAGTCCGCGGAGTAGAAGTAGATGACCAGACTCAGTGTATTCAAAACGGTTCTAATTCAGTCCATCTCTTCCAGATTTTTGCTCGGGACGTCCCGCATGCTGATGCTTCCACTCTAAAGAGAGTAGAGCTCAGAGGCTGAGTGTGCTGCTGCTGCTGCAGAGAGCCTGGACCGCTAGACGCACCCACCCACTGGCCACACACAACTCTGAGGTATGCACACCAACACACACACACTCAGACAAACCCGGCAGCCTCTTCTTTTCCTGTCTCTTCCATCTCTAAGTCACGTCATCCATTGCTGCAAGGGAATAAATAATCAAGGGAAATAAATGACTAAAGGATCTTTTATATGTGCAACTCTTTTTAAGCACCCACTGCAAAAACGCTAATCAAAGAACCTCTACTGTATATTAGGGCTGGACAATTAAATATCGATTTAGATTTTGGCTTCTCACGATCATTGACATTTTACAATCGAGAAAAAAAAAGGATTCATGGGACAACGTACATGCAAATTTCTCAGCTTGTAACGATGAAACAAATGAGTGAGCATATAAGTGAGAACAGGACCATGTCTACTAGAAGATTGACATCTCACCGTAGTTGCTACTTTTTATTTGACTCAGCGCTAGTATGCCTAACCAATAATCACTAAACTCAACAAAAAAGTAAGGCATTTCTGTGTTAACATAACCGGGAAGGATTCACAGAATTGGCCACTAAAACAGAATCCGCTGATAAAAGCAGAATATCGAGAAAATTGACATAAATGAGTGAAATGCTGTCACTGTAAGGAGAAGGATCACTTACTTTGGAAAATAATGTGTCCGGCAAGGCAATGTTGAGACGGCCACTTGAAACAGCGATTAAACAACAAAACTAAAGCTAGCAAGAACAATACGGTAACACTTTATTATGGGGAACATATCCACCATTAATTAGTTGTTTATTAAAGTAACAAAGACTTAATTTAGAGTTATTTGGACACTAGGGGAAAATATAAGGGTTAGGGTTAGGATTACTAATAAACAATAATTCTGAGTTTATTGAGGGAAGACTCTTAGTTAATGGCTTATTGGTTGTATAATAAGGCCATGCAGAATAAGGCATTAATAAGTAATTAATAATGACTAATTAAGAGCCAATATCTTACTAATTTGCATGTTAATAAGCAACTAATTAATGGTAAATATGTGTTCCCCATACTAAAGTGTTCCAACAATACATACTGTATACCCATAAGACATCTCATCTGTTTGTGTTGTTGTGAACAACATCATTGATGTAAGATCAGTGTACAAACAGGGCAGCACTCACAGCTTGAGAGCCTCTCTTTTTTTTAAGAGCCTCAAGTCATCTCCAAACTTTTCACACTCACCCTTCGCAACAAAAGCGTAGTGCGCAACATCCGGTCTGACTACGCAAAAGAAATACAATTTTCCAAAGAGTACGTTACATATGCATAATGTATTTAAAGCACTTACTGATACATTTACCCGGTTATTATTATTTGACTTAAAATACTGGTCAAAATTGTCCAAAGATGTTTTGCACCAATAATTGTGAGGATTTTTTTAATTAAATGAAATTGTAATTATGACACAAAAAGCACACTCTATGGTGGTAAAATAAGTGTAAAAGGTAAACTGTATTTAAAAAAAAAAAAGAAAAACTGAATTTTATTTTGTTATATTGCTATTTTAATTTATTGTTGTTACTATTATTATGTTGTTGTTTATTCGTATTTGTATATTTGGCGTGGCATGGTTGGGTGGCCGTGCCAGCAACCTGAGGGTTCCTGGTTTGATCCCCAGCTTCTACCAACCTAGTCACATCCGTTGTGTCCTTGAGCAAGACACTTCACCCTTGCTCCTGATGGCCTTGCATGGCAGCTCCCACCATCAGTGTGTGAATGTGTGTGTGAATGGGCGAATGTGGTAATAGTGTCAAAGCGCTTTGAGTACCTTGAAGGAAGAAAAGCGCCATACAAGTATAACCCATTTACCATTTAAATTATATTCAAAGTTGAGTTTTGGTGGAACAATAAATACTGATGTTTTTTAAATGAATGAATAATCGTGTTATGAATCAAAATAGTCGTGATTGTTGTTTTTTTCCCATAGTTGTCCAGCCACACTGTATATAACAGGAGCACTCTTCTGTTTTTAAAGACCGGCTGCAATCCTACAGAGCCTGGTGGCCCAAACACCAACGTGATGCTTCATCACACTTTCCCCCTCTGGGCTGTGCTTTAATTACCAGCCGTGGTGGGAACAAGCTCGCAATCCAACTGCAGCCAACGCACGTCCATCACTGACCATTGCGGTTTGTAAGCATGCGTTAGCCGAGCACAACCGTACACGGCGTAAATGTAAACAGCAGTCTATTTTCTATTCCGGGCAGCGACTATGAAAAACAACAACAGTCGCGGAATGTTCCCCTCTGAGGTTACGGGGCATCTCGTTACCGCACCGGGCTCAATATAGCTCAGGATATTCCTTATGGAAAAGATGGCGGAAATAGAATGTGCCAAATTCAGCAGGCCTGAAGAATGGTTTTATTTTAGAAGAGAAGGGAAGGGATTTTGGAAAAATGCCACCATGTTGTTGCCTTATTTAGAAAGTCGTAGTTGCAACCAAATGCCTTATCTTAACCGCTCGTACATTCAATTATGCTCGTGGGGACTCTTACAGATTTAAAACACATGATGTTGTGGCAGGAAATTTGAACGTTGCTGTTGGCGAGCAGACGCGCAAACAAGACGTGCCACCCAGAAACATTATACACTCGGTTGTCATGGCAACACAACAATGTTAGACATTGGACTTGTGACTTCCATGTGATGCCATAGTGATTTGCATGTGAGGGTGTCAGGAATAGGTCACATCCTGCTGATCGATCAGAGCGAGCGTGTTTTATGTGGTCCGAAATGCAAATCCAGAGCAGAAGATTGGTGTGAGTTCTGGATTTTGCAGTTTACTCTAGAATTGGGGACAAGTTTAATGCTTGGGACTATTTTTGGGATAATTTGGGTCATCTTAGCTTCGTAAAACACTTCTTTTGTCTGTTTCTTTACACATTTCTGAAAAAATAGCCGTGTTATACGAAAGACAAACGTCCACTGCAGAGGACGGCGGTTCTCAGGAGGTTGGGTATTGTTACCGAGCAGAAAAGTCACATTGTGCTGCACAGACTTTGCCTGTTTGAAATTCCCGTCATGGCAACTGATGTTCAAACAAGAAATACACAAAAGAGCAAACAAGCCCTACGGTGTCTGGACGATACTAAAAGGCGCACATCATAATTTGCCCACAGTCTAGTTTGTTAGGAGCAAAGCAACAGGTTGAAAAAAAAGGCTTGTTTCACTACACAATAAAACCGTCTGCAGCTCCTTAACACCAGCTGGGGGAATTCTTTCAAAAAACTTTATGAGATGCCATTGAGGTGTAAAATGCAAACACACAAAAAAGGATCAGTGACGTACAAATAATGCAACACCACAACTATAAACACCTGTGATGTTCTACCACCAGCTGTGCAGGGTTTCATAACAAAACAGCATATTCAAGTTTATGTCGGGAAAAGCCTTTGTTGGACCCCCATCACTGTTGCCCCACTCTGCACGGCTTCCCACTCTCGGTCACAGTGTAGTTTGGCGCCGTAATCGCTTATCCCCTCCCCAACCCCAACCCCCCAACCCCACCTCAGCCTGATCTTTCTGAAGATGACCTCGTGGCTTCACGCAACATGACTAGCAGGGCCAAAGACAACAGTCAGACTGCAGCTGTGTCAGATCTCAGACATGCATGGGGGGAACAAGGAACATTCTGGTGAAATTTTGGAGAATAGCACACTTTAAGACAGCTTGGAGAAGACCCTTCCCTTAAAGCGAGATAAATGAAGTGGAGATCGACCGATTATCGGCGCCAATATTTGGTATTTTGATGTATATCGGTATCAGCCTTCATCAGCAGATACTATACAAACAGATATGATAACAGTATTTTATTTTTATTTTTTTAATTAGTGAAGTAGATAGTGAAAGTTATCTTTTTGCTGGTGCCTATTTTTTTTTTTTTTTTTTTTATTTCAATCAAGAATAAAAAATACTTTCATTGTCAATAATTCTCCCCAAATATGATTTGATATCTGAATTCTTCTCCGGTCAAGAGGCCACACACCCTGCACCCCTTATACTCCTTGCAGCGCTGGTCGCCTGCAGTACCACTGCTTACCTACAGTATCGGACATTACATTTTTTCTGGGAAATCCAGTTTTTGTCCTCTTTTCCTGCCCTCTTACCAGTTTTGTTTGTTTTCATTACTGCAGTGATCAAGTCGTGTACAAGCCTCCATCCACAACACTCAGTGAGTGGGCTCATTACAGGAGTGCAAAGAGTTTCATTTTCCGTGATTCAATCAAATAACAACGCAACAGAGATGGATGGACATTATGACAGAACATAAACTTTGTGTAAATATTTTGACAAATTGGAGACTTATTATATAAGTAAAGAAGAGCAGGCAGCAGCTCACACATTCTCATAGTTTCTGTAACAAATGTTTCAACTATGAACTACATTAAGGAGCCTAAAATAGTTTTTATATAAATATTAGCAAAGTTTCAAGGTTCCTTACAAGGAAGCCTTGTAATGTATTAAGTCCATAAACTGCTATAAAACTGAGTAGACAAAGTTATTATGGTGTAGAGAAATCCCATATTTTTGCCAATTTTCCCAGGAGATTTCCTATATTTTGAAATGCTCCTTTTAGACACACGTAATAAAGGTGTTTGTGAAATCCCCTAATGTTTTTTGGTGCTAAATTAACCACAACATTAGCGCAGCATTAAACAATATGTCGCTACTGGTCCAAAGTTTCCTAGAAAATTATGTTAAAAAACAATTTAAATCATTGTCCAGCTGTTAACTGACGTATACTATTCATGTTTAAATAACTTTTACTGCAAATGAATATCGTCTTCAAATATCGCTTATTGGCCATCTTGACTAATGACTACCGTATTTTTCGGACTATAAGTCGCAGTTTTTTTCATAGTTTGGCCGGGGGTGCGACTTATACTCAGGAGCAACTTATGTGTGAAATTATTAACATATTACCGTAAAATATCAAATAATATTATTTAGCTCATTCACGTAAGAGACTAGACGTATAAGATTTCATGGGATTTAGCGATTAGGAGTGACAGATTGTTTGGTAAACGTATAGCATGTTCTATATGTTATAGTTATTTGAATGACTCTTACCATAATATGTTACGTTAACATACCAGGCACGTTCTCAGTTGGTTATTTATGCCTCATATAACGTACACTTATTCAGCCTGTTGTTCACTATTCTTTATTTATTTTAAATTGCCTTTCAAATGTCTATTCTTGGTGTTGGGTTTATCAAATAAATTTCCCCCAAAAATGCGACTTATACTCCAGTGCGACTTTTTGTGCGACTTATAGTCCGAAAAATACGGTACTAATAATCGGTATCGAACCTTAAAAAAACATATCGGTCAATCTCTAAAATGAAGGCATGTTTTTTGGGATGTATAAGTGACCTCATGAATGGACCAAAAATACCACACCCTCGCTCCAAAGTCTTGTGGAAAGTTTATGCTTTATTAGATTGTGTAATACACAAAATAGCAACAAAAGCAGGCAACGGAATCTCTGCACACTGCAAAAATTGAAATCTAAGTCAGATTAAATATCTCAAATAAGGGCGATATTTGCTTATTTTCTGTCAGATAAGATGATTCTTCTCACTAAGCAGATTTTATGTTAGTGTTTTACTTGTTTTAAGTGTTTTGGTCCTATATTATCTCAGTAAGATATTACAGCTTGTTGCTGAGATTTTATGACCTATATTGAGTAAAACATGCTTGAAACTAGAATATCAACTGTTGCAAAGCTGTGTCATCAACACTCACAAGTATAAAACTAATTTTTTAAAGTAATAATTTCTTACTTCAAGCATGACAAAAAGAAAATCATGATTTTGACACAAATGTGTCTCATAATTAAAACAGATGACAGCCAAATGGACTTTGCTGTTTTATTTTCAATGAAACAAGAGAAAATACGTACTCATATAGTAGTACAGTTGGCACAGTACAGCAAACGGACAGTTAATATTTAAACATTTAACATGTGACATTTCAAACAATTTTGAACAGAAATAGTTCATGCACGTTCAGATAAATTCTTCAAAATTACAATAAAAAAAAATTTGGCCGGGGGCCGGGCTGTATATTGTATATGCGCACTAATTGACTGAAAGAGCATGCACTTGGCGCGATGATGTCATGTTATCAATGGGAAAATGCATTTTTAGACAATATGATTTGCCTGAGCGGCTCGGAGACCCCAAGAGTAACAAGCGGTTGCCTTGTTGCCTTTTCATTAAGAAGAATAAACTAGTTTTTAGTGTAAGTTTGCTGGTTTCAAGACATGTAATGCTGAGCGCATATCATTATGTCAAGATAATGGCACTAGCATTTACTTAATCTAATAATATTTTTCAACATATTGAGCAAAAAGGTCTCTTTTTTTTTCTACCAAGAAAAGTGCACTTGTTATTAGTGAGAATATTCTTATTTTAAGGTATTTTTGGGTTCATTGAGGTTAGCTAATTTTGCTTATTTTGGAAAGTCTCGAAAAGACGATTTTTCTTGTTCTATTGGCAGATAATTTTGCTTAGTTCAAATAAAATACCCCTAATTTTTGTATTTTTTTTTTCTTGTTTTTGAACACTGACTTTTTGCAGTGCAAGTAGTTCACTAACGAAGCTTGAATGAGACACTCGTCTCTGAGACCTGTGTGTGTGTGATGCATCTGCAGCTGCGAATATGTGTGTGTGGTGCAGAGAGAAGGACGGGCGGAGAAGAAAAAGAGAAAGTCTTGCTGGGGGAGGGATTAGGCTTGATTCAGAGGTGGCTTTTCAAGACTCCTGGCGGGTGTAAAGATCTAATCTGGACACGCTGCATCTGGTCTCCGCGAGGTATGGCTTACTGTAACAAAGGTTTAGCTAATGAGCGACTGCTCCCGGCTATGTGCCCACGCCACTGCACACCCATAAAGACCCTCCTTCACACAGTTCCACACGGGGGTTCCAGCGGGTGCAAATCCTACCGTCAACTAGGAGGCAGACAGCTGCCCTTGCACTTGTAAGGGAGGCGCTGGAGTGCATTGGACTTTTGTCAAAAACAGAAATGTGACTTTGTCAAGGAGATCAGCTCAGCTACTTAGTTATAATGTAGGAAAATCTGCTGTAAAGCAGTGAATCAGAATATTTGCTTGGGAACAGCATACAACTATGCAGAATACAATGGAAGATTGGAATGGAAAAAGATGCAGAATTCCCTGATAAGTCGACCACTCCCATCATGAGGAATAACACAAACCTGGTTGTTGGCACACTTCAGCTGTGAAGAGGACGATGTCACCACCTGTGTTTTCGTCCTACTCAAACATGACCCACTAGCCAAAAACCTTCCATCGCTACCAGTTAAACCCGACGTGCCTCCTGTCCACAACATATTCACGACCCGATGTGTCACCTCTATTCTAACTGCAGGAGTAACAACTCACGGTTTGCTGTGGAGACCAGATGAGCTGCACGGGTAAGAACCACAACATGGGGAAAAAAATAAAATAAAGGGGATTTCCTTCGAGTTGGAGAGCTGGGGAGGGTTTGGGTTGGACGCTCACCCAAAAGAGTCCAGCGGAACAGGAGGCGGGAGAGGGGGGTTGCATGAACCTAGCTCACACTTGCAAGATTCCCAAGTGAAGGAACGCGGCCTGATGTGGACAATTGTCTGTAGGTGACCTCTGACATTTCCAGACAAATGCCTCTGCCAATCAAGCATTCAGTAGCCACCTTATTCACTTCTAAGCAGCTGCTCTCAAAAACTAAAAAAAAAACATGTTTGCAACTCCTCAGTAGTCCATGCTGTGGGTCGCCACTTTGTTTAGGAGAGGTAAGATTGTCCAAAACCACCAATTGCACTCCATTACAATGCAACTCTACCATAGTCTGTCTCCAAAGACAATCTGGGAAGTCAATGTGTCACTGAGAAGAGAACCAAACCCAGGCATGCATGCTTTAATGGACCGTTACCTACATTAGATGCCACCCACAAGAGTACCCACCCATGTCTGGAATCTCAGACCCATCAGAAATATGCAGACAAACATTCAAGATGAGGGCTGCTATAGACTCCCAACATCCTGAATGTAAACTTGGGCTGTGAAAGAGCCCATTGAGGAACTGTGACACTAGTGTTAGCTTCACAAAGAGCCTGTATAGCGGCGGTGGAAGACGATCTTGGAAAACCAGCGGTTGGGGTTTGAGGTGGGACAACTGTAAATGCATACCTGCACCACCTAGCCTGACACGTAAACAGTAGTGGACACTCATGACTGATGATGAAAGCAACTCATTGGTGAATCCAATTTTGTTTAGGATTAATATACTCGACTTCATAAAGACAAGTATGCTAGGTAACATGTGGCATGTCCGCTTGCTATGAAATCCCAAACATATTTCACCACAAATATGCAAAAATTACTACTTAATGATGTTTTAAATGTAATATGTATCTCTAGAGCTTGTTATGATCACCCTCAGCCATATTTATATCATTTATATCTAGGGGTGTAACGATTTATATTCCTAAAATTCAAGTATTTTGATCTGTGCTTGGCAAATTGCCCAAGATAGGTATCGATTTAAAAGGCAATAAATTGATCGTATCTATAAAACGAAAAACATTGAATTTAAGAGCTCCATACTTTATATGAAGTGTAACACTTTAAATCAAAAGGACATTTATTGTTAAAGTGTCATCAAAACAAAAATGGCGGATACCTCCGGCATACTTGCCAACCCTCCCGATTTACCCGGGAGACTCCCGAATTTCAGTGACCCTCCCGAAAATCTCCCGGGGCAACCATTCTCCGAAATTCTACCGATTTCCACCCAGACAACAATATTGGGGGCGTGCCTTAAAGGCACTACCTTTGCGTGCACATAATATCTACGGCTTTTCACACACACAAGTGAATGCAATTCATACTTGGTCAACAGCTATACAGGTCACACTGAGGGTGGCCGTATAAACAACTTTAACACTGTTACAAATATGTGCAACACTGTAAACCCACACAAAACAAGAATGACAAACACATTTCGGGAGAACATCCGCACCGTAACACAACATAAACACAACATAACAAATACCCAGAACCCCTTGCAGCACTAACTCTTCCGGGACGCTACAATATACACCCCCCACCCTCCCTTCTCCCGAATTCGGAGGTCTCAAGATTGGCAAGTATGACCTATGGTGGTCGAGAAAATTCATAACAAATGCAAACCCCACAAGACAACATCTTTAATTACAACACAAAAACTTTCAGCTACAGCACAATTTCGAAAGCCACAACAACAACAAAAAGACCATTCTTGCCAACTTTGAGACCTCCGATTCCGGGCGGGGGGCGTGGTTGGGGCGGGGGCGTGGTTAAGTGGGGAGGAGTATATTTACAGCTAGAATTCACCAAGTCAAGTATTTCATATATATATATATATATATATATATATATATATATATATATATATATATATATATATATATATATAAAAGAAATACTTGACTTTCAGTGAATTCTAGCTATATATATATATATATTTATTTTATTATATATATATAAAACACTAAATTGGCCCTAGTGTGTGGATGTGAGTGTGAATGTTGTCTGTCTATCTGTGTTGGCCCTGCGATGAGGTGGCGACTTGTCCAGGGTGTACCCCGCCTTCCGCCCGATTGTAGCTGAGATAGGCTCCAGCGCCCCCCGCGACCCCAAAGGGAATAAGCGGTAGAAAATGGATGGATATATATATAAATAAGAGAAATACTTGAATTTCAGTGTTCATTTACTTACACATATACACACACATAACACTCAACTACTGATTGTTGAGTTAAGGGTTGAATTGTCCATCCTTGTTCTATTCTGTCACTATTTTTCTAACCATGCTGAACACCCTCTCTGATGATGCATTCTGCTTCGTCTCCTTGTTGTGTGCGCAGTTGAGCACTGCACTCTCTAAAAGCTGTAGATGTTATTGTCATATATGCATGCACAGTAGATGGCAGTATTGTCCTGTTTAAGAGTGTCACAACATTGCTGTTTACGGTAGACAAACTGCTTTAAAACGTGACTGCTGTTGTTGTGTGTTGTTACCGCGCTGGGAGGACGTTAATGAAACTGCCTAACAATAAACCCACATAAGAAACCAAGAACTCGCCCTCGATCATTCTACAGTTATAACGTGATTGGGCAGGCACGCTGTTTATATTGTGGGAAAGCGGACGTGAAAACAGGCTGTCGACACGTCACTCAGGTCCGCCTGAATTCCGGGAGATTTTCGGGAGAAAATTTGTCCCGGGAGGTTTTCGGGAGAGGCGCTGAATTTCGGGAGTCTCCCGGAAAATCCGGGAGGGTTGGCAAGTATGAAAAAGACACAACACAATAATATAAAGCCACAACCTATCTTTAAACCACAAAGGATGCGACGGACACAACGGAAGAGACAGCAGAGCAAGTTTGCCAACACACCAGGTTGAGACAGAAAATTAAAAACAATGTAAGTATATTAGTATTTTTAAAAAAGTAAAAACATTTTTTTATTTATGACTGAAAAAGTGGTCACACTTTACTCACTCTTCCAACTTTGTTAATTACATCCTTGGTCATTTGGTCCGTGTGTCATCGAAACTTATGAAACGTTATGATGTTCCGTGTTTAATAAATGAGATTCTGAGCAGGTCAAACCACTGCTTATTTAATCTGAAAACTTTTGGTTTCACTTAATTTCTTTGGTAATTCTACAGCTAATTCAACTTGAATTGATTGATTGATTGAAACTTTTATTAGTAGATTGCACAGTTCAGTACATATTCCGTACAATTGACCACTAAATGGTAACACCCGAATAAGTTTTTCAACTTGTTTAAGTCGGGGTCCACGTAAATCAATTCATGGTAAGATGTTGGTTGCAATTTATCGTATTATTTTAATGTTAAAAAACAAAAGCAAACGTTGCATGTAAATCTACTGATGGTTACTGTACTCCATCCATCCATTTTCTACCGCTTATTCCCTTTGGGGTCGCGGGGGGCGCTGGAGCCTATCTCAGCTACAATCGGGCGGAAGGCGGGGTACACCCTGGACAAGTCGCCACCTCATCGCAGGGCCAACACAGATAGACAGACAACATTCACACTCACATCCACACACTAGGGCCAATTTAGTGTTGCCAATCAACTTATCCCCAGGTGCATGTCTTTGGAAGTGGGAGGAAGCCGGAGTACCCGGAGGGAACCCACGCAGTCACGGGGAGGACATGCAAACTCCACACAGAAAGATCCCGAGCCCGGGATTGAACCCAAGACTACTCAGGACCTTCGTATTGTGAGGCAGATGCACTAACCTGTACTTTTATTGAAAATGTCTTTAATGTTGAAAATAAGAGCTGAAAATGTTTCCTCTAGTTAATTCAACCTTTAGTGTTGGTTGCACTTTATTCAAATAAAATGTGAATGCGTTGTCCATTAATTGTTGGTTACTTTGTTTGTATCCATAATTTATTTATACATAATCATCTTGCAAGAAATAACAGGAATATAGGAAACTTCAACTGCAGTGTCCACTATCTACTATTTATTTCACTGTAACACTGGTTGATGGTTATTTTTTTTTTCACTAAAAAGTTACTGAATCGATTTCATCTCACTGAATCTTTTCGGATGATATCGTTTTAAAAAACTAAGATCGTCCCGCAATCGTATCGGCAACCACAAATCGTTAAACCCCTATTTATATCGTATATTGTTTGTATCGTGCAACCTTACTCACTGCTATCCCAGCTCTTTGTTAACTTGTCTCATTGTACATCTAATGCAGTGGTTCTTAACCTGGGTTCGATGGAACCCTAGGGGTTCGGTGAGTCGGTCTCCGGGGTTTGGCGAAGGTCAAGACACACCCGACTCATCGTGTAAATAAAAACTTCTCCCTATCGGGGTATTACGGATTTGGCAACAGCAGAAGTCAGACTGATTTGCAGGTGTGTAATTTGTTGTGAGTTTATGCACTGTGTTGGTTTTGTTCTTTGAACAAGGTGATGTTCATGCACGGTTCATTTTGTGCACCAGTAAAAAAAACATGGTAACACTTTAGTATGGGGAACATATTCACCATTAATTAGTTGCTTATTAACATGCAAATTAGTAACATTGGCTCTTAACTAGTCATTATTAAGTACTTATTAATGCCTTATTCCGCATGGCCTTATTATAACCCTAACCCTCTAACCTTAACCCTAACCAAATAACTCTAAATTAAGTCTTTGTTACTTAGAATATGTTCCCCATACTAAAGTGTTGCCAAAAACATATAACTTTGTATTGAATTTGAATTTTTTATTTATTTTTTTCACTACAGAAGGGTTCGGTGAATGCGCATATGAAACTGGTGGGGTTCGGTACCTCCAACAAGGTTAAGAACCACTGATCTAATGAGACGGCAAGACACCAATCAGAACAGACCAAAAATTATTTCGAAGTCCTCTTCAGTTACGGTAAATGCTTGACATTATTACATTATTTAATAAAACTACTGTAGTTGTTTTCCAGTACATGTTTTTCAAACAATATTTATCTAAAAGTTTGTTGCCACATGTTAAAAGTGTGGTGTTTTGCGGATGACATTTATTTTAAAAAAAATAGACGAAATAGAAAATTGAAAGAGTAAATGAAACCAAATTTCTAGGTATAATGATTGATGATAAATTGAACAGGAAATCTCACGTAAAAAATATACAACATAAAGTAGCAAGAAACACGTCAATAATGAATAAAGCAAAACATGTTCTAGACCAAAAATCACTTCATATTCTCTACTGCTCACTAGTGTTACCATATCTGAGTTATTGTGTAGAAATATGGGGAAATAATTACAAAAGTACACTTCATTCATTAACGGTGTTACAAAAAAGATCAGTTAGAATAATACATAATGTTGGATATAGAGAACACACAAATCCTTTATTTATTGAATCAAAGATACTGAAATTCTACGACATAGTGAATTTGCAAACAGCTAAAATTATACACAAAGCAAACTATAACCTGCTACCCAAGAATATACAACAATTCTTCTCAAAAAAAGAGGAGAAATATAATCTTAGAGAGAAATGTAATTTAAAACATTTGTATGCACGTACAACACTTAAGACCTTCAGTATATCAGTATGTGGAATTCAATTATGGAATGGATTAAGCAAAGCAATCAAACAATGTACGAATATGATCCACTTCAAGAAACTCTTCAAACTTAGAGTGTTTACAAAGTACAAAGAAGAAGAACCATGATAAACATTCTGAATGTATTTAACTCATCCATTCTTTCATTCTTTCACTCACAAAATAATCTTACTTAGCTCAACATATGAAATGTAACTTACTTCACCAATTATTATTTATTTACTTATTTTTATTGTGATTACTTATGGAGTATATTGTGAATAAATTGAGAACAGGAAGTGAACAAAATTTTAGCAACTGTTGTGTAAAAGAAAAGGGGTAGGATTAAATAAGCTCTGCTTCTTCTTACTCCTTTTCGAACATGTTGAAAAGAGAAACTGGAGATTGTGATGTATCATGTTGTATGCTTGCATGTTCGAAATAAACTCAAACTCAAACTCAAAATGGGTGGCGTTTATTTGAGATATTTGAGTTACAAGCTCAATCCTGGAACCGTCTGAGCTTGAGTTGATGTACTATTATTTGAAATAGTTGAAAAATACTATAAAATAAAACCTTTCAGACAGAACACAAACATTTCTTGTGTTCAACTCAGCACTGAAATATTCACAGCTCCCATTTAAAATTCGGATACGACTGTAGCGATGATCCCCCGTATCTAAAAATACATACTGCAACGTGACGGAACTTAAAATATTCATATCGGTATGAGCACATTGGCCCAGTCTGGCATTCCCGTGTTTACATCTCTCACGTGCACGGGCTGATAAGAACATGCGCTGACAACATCATGCAGCAGCTGTACTGCACCGAATATTCTCATGACAGCTTTCTGGTAGTCACACATCTACAGCATGAGGATAGGGTTGCACCTAGCAACCTGGGAAGGCACTGAGGGCTGCTAACGTATCTGGAAAGGGACTGATCCTCAGTTGATCCTGACATTTCTCTGCAATGGCACACCCTTCATCACACCTGTTGTTTACACAGTATGTCAGGCAAATTGGAACTGCATCATCCAATTTTCAGCCTTCCCCTTCAAATGGTGTGCCTTCCCCACTTTTCCAGGCGCCCATTACTGCCTCACCAGTGAAAACGTTGACATGAATGGCCACAAACAGGGTGACATAACTCTATGTTTAGCCCCTGCAAACCCAATTTTGATGTACAATTGCTAGAAGGAGCCAGTCTGTCCGCTGTGATGTGAGAAAAAACCCAGACTTCTTTCAGGGATCGCCGTTTTTTTCCAATCGAGTTGGAAAAGGGAAGAGGCGTTCCATATTTTGGTTTAACTAGCGTCCTGCAAAAAGGAAGCAACTAAAAATTGTTGGCCAGAGGGATTGTGTTGGTTAGCAGGACTTAAATCAGTATCCTTTAATGACCCCCTGACTGAGCTGCAGACCGTTCTCCGCAGTCAAACCGTGCCTAACACAGACAGCTGCAATGACTGGGACTGCTCGTTTTTTGGATCCTGGTGCTGATGATGTCACATTTCTGTTAGGGAACGTCAAAATGCATTCTAGACATTAGCTGTATTACTTCAGGGAGAAGGGAAGAAGGTGTGTCTGAGAGTTACAGGGCCATTGGGGAAGATGACTCAAGATTCTTGGAATAGAAGCTAGAATAAATAGCTGCAGTAAGATCCCAAGAGAGAATGGACCCAGTTGGCATGTGCATTGGGCGGGTCCACCTGGAGAAGTAACGTTCAAATGCTGCTGCAAACATACAGACATGAGATTTATTCTGGGAGGGGAACATTGGACTAAACAGCGATGACTTGTATTAGTTTAAAGGATAAGAATGTCGCCTTTGAGCTTGTGAGCAAATATGACAGTTCTGACTAGTATCCAGAGATTTGTGATCGTGCCAATTCAACCAATCCCGGCAAATTATGCGTGGCTTCGCAATTTTGTCCAATGACTGCAGCTTCCCTACACATTTTGACCAATCAGTGTCATTTTATGTTATTGTGATTTAGGCCATGTCCACACGAACACGGAGAGTTTCAAAAACACATATTTGGGGTTAAAACAATCTCCATCCACACAAGTGTAGTTTAAAAATGATCTATGTCTACACACAAACGCATACACCTGCTGTGAAGCACATTTTGTCCAATCAGAAGCCTGAAAAAAGCAGCAACAGCTGACTTGGTGGCATTACACCTCCTATTATGTTTATTTTGATATACTTTAGACGTATAATGACATGTATATTATCTTTAAAACCAGCCTGCACGTACACCGAGCCCTGGGAACATTATTAAAGAGCGAATGCACGCCTGTGCTGCTGAAACCCAACACTCATAGTATTACATGTAGAGTCCGATAATGGCTTTTTTGCCGATATCCGATATTCCGATATTGTCCAACTCTTAATTACCGATTCCGATATCAACCGATACCGATATATACAGTCGTGGAATTAACACATTATTATGCCTAATTTTGTTGTGACACCCCGCTGGATGCATTAAACAATGTAACAAGGTTTTTCAAAATAAATCAACTCAAGTTATGTTGGCATTATTTTTTTTAACATGCCTCAAAACAGCAGCTTGGAATTTGGGACATGCTCTCCCTGAGAGAGCACGAGGAGGTTGGGGTTGGGGGGGGGCGGGGGGGTTGAGGTGGGAGGGGGGGGTAGGGAGTAGCGGGGGGTGTATATTGTAGCGTCCCGGAAGAGTTAGTGCTGCAAGGGGTTCTGGGTATTTGTTCTGTTGTGTTTATGTTGTGTTACGGTGCGGATGTTCTTCCGAAATGTGTTTGTCATTCTTGTTTGGTGTGGGTTCACAGTGTGGCGCATATTTGTAACAGTGTTAAAGTTGTTTATACGGCCACCCTCAGTGTGACCTGTATGGCTGTTGACCAAGTACGCATGGCATTCACTTGTGTGTGTGAAAAGCCGTAGATATTATGTGACCGGGCCGGCACGCAAAGGCAGTGTCTTTAAGGTTTATTGGCGCTCTGAACTTCTCCCTACGTCCGTATACCCCTCCGCACAGCGGCGTTTTAAAAAGTCATACATTTTACTTTTTGAAACCGATACCGATAATTTCCGATATTACATTTTAAAGCATTTATTCATCTCTAATTACATGTGCAGTGAAGTGTACATTATTTCTAAAATCAGCACGCACTAACGAGCCAAGGAAACCATTGTGCATGTTTAAGGGATTTATAATGCATTTCATCATGGATATAGTGATATGGTACATGTGTAATGAAATGTATATTGTCTTTAACATCAGTACACACTACAAGGAGGACGCTACATTGTGTTGTTTTTTTTGTTACTTGGTCACTTTTTCCGCGCGAGCACGGTCGCACCCGGCTCCATCTACAAGATCGGAAGCAAGACACGTAAGTTGACTTCATGATTTGTCGTTAAATAATGTTGCATCTTTCTTATGACACAGAGCAAAAAGTCTTGCTGGTCACAGTTGTCCCATCAGGTGGAGGTTCCACAGCGATTGTATCCAAAACAGCTGACTGTTATTTGCGTGTGTCGCAAAGCCCATTTTGATGTGTCTTTTTTATTAATGTTGAGTGAAAAGAGCAGCAAACATACACTAAGTCCTCTTATAGCAGGCCTGAGCAATTATTTTGACTCGGGGGCAACATTTAGAGAAAAAAATGTGTCTGGGGGCCGGTATATCTATTTTTAGGAACACTAATACAAAACCTCACAATAATGTCTGATTGAATGCTAAAAACGTTATGACAGACCGCCTTAAACAACTTAATGGAATTTTAAATTTTTCTATGAACGATAAAACACTGAATATTAACAAAATATGAATGTCACACCCCCTTTCGATCGACATATTTTAAAATCAAGTGAATCGCAACAAAAATGCAACTAACAGTGAAATATGAACGCGAAAGGTACAAAATAAACCCACCTACAATCTGATACATCTGATATTTGCTGAATTTTCCCCAGGGATCAATAAAGTACTTTCTATTCTAATCTATTCTATTCTATTCTATATATCACTAAGCTTTAGAAAATCTTCTTCCGCGTCTGTGGAAACGCTTCCCACCCACACTGTTTGGTGCCTCGTCTGAGCTGCTGTGCGTTGATGACCATAGTAACTAATTCAGTGACGTGCAGTGTGAATGACTGCAGGGCCACAACATTAGGTACACCTGCAGACTGCAGCACGGATTTCATATTTCATTCATTCACAACTCCTCCAACACGAACATTATTGTTTTTGCACTTTTTGGCTTCTTATTGAGCTGCTGCAATTTTTGGTTGGGTTGTTTATTTCTTTTGAGTAACTTCTTCTACATTTCTAAAAGGGGAGGAATGTAATAGAGTGATCTGTTGCCATCTCCTGGTTAATGTTAGCTATAGCGTACTGTGGTTACTTTTTGGTTGGCCCACGATTTACGTGGTGTTGCGCACCTGACGTCAAGTGTGTTGAGTCTGTTCTGAAGTCAACAGTAAAGAGACGTACTTCATCACCTCGCCTGGTTATTGCCTCCAACCCAATATATTACATAAAGGTAAGACCATAATAAGGTTTTTTTTTTATTAAATGTGCTTTTTTGTGTGCTACAGTTTGTATGTGTAAAGTTAAAATTAAGTTAAAGTACCAATGATTGTCACACACACTAGGTGTCGTGAAATTTGTCCTCTGCATTTGACCCATCTCTTGATCACCTCCTGGGATGTGAGGGGTGCAATGGGCAGCAGCGGCGCCACGCCCGGGAATAATTTTTGGTGATTTAACCCCCAATTCCAACCCTTGATGCTGAGTGCCAAGCAGGGAAGAATGCTGGTATGAGCTTTTAAACATAACCCGTTAACTACTGCCAATCAAATGGTGAATAAGATACTCTTTAGGGTTCATATGTTTGTAAATCTGACTGTGATGAAGTCAGTGCCTCACCAGCCATGAACATGAACATCGCCTCGGTAATACGACAATTTATTATTATTATTAGCCTTTATTTAACCAGGTAAAATCCCATTGAGATCAAAGATCTCTTTTCCAAGGGAGACCTGGCCAAGAGGGCAGCAGCAAGGTTACATTAAAAACAGTAAACAAATACATAAAACATCACATTTACAACATTAAAACTTGCTCACATGACACATGTGCATACAGACAAGGTAGACTGCAATCCTTTCACAGAAGCTTTAAACTTATTCAACGTAACTAGGGTTTGAAGTTTAATGTTCGATTGTAGGTTATTCCAAGCCTTCGGTGCTGAAAACCTAAATGCTTTCTTGCCCAGTTCAGTTCTTACTTTGGGGACGACAAATTGCAGAACATTCATTGAACGAAGATTGTGACTTCCTTGTTTCTTTGTTAAAAGACAAGACAGATAAGATGGAGTGATACCCAGAATGGTTTTGTAGATGAAAACATACCAATGATTGAGGCGTCGAGCACATAAAGATGTCCAGTTAACCATTGAGTATAACACACAATGGTGAGTAAGGGGAGCGCAGTTGGTGATGAATCTCAGTGCCCCGTGGTACACACTATCCAGCTTGTGGAGACAAGCAGCAGTAGCATTCATGTACAACACATCTCCATAGTCAATAACAGGTAAAAAGGTTGTTTCCACCAATTTCTGTTTCACAGTAAAAGAAAAGCAAGACTTGTTTCTATAATAAAATCCCAGTAAAAGTTTCAGTTTTTTTACAACATACTGAATGTGCTCCTTAAAACTCAAGTGGTCATCAATTAAAAATCCTAAATATTTAAAAGCAGATACTAACATAATTTGTTGCCCATTTCTTGTTAAAATGTTCTCACACAGTGATGATCTTACAGTTTTTGATGTGGTAAAGAGCATACACTTTGTTTTCTCTGCATTTAAAACCAGTTGAAGAT
>NC_084554.2:39255000-39265000 GCF_033978685.3 Nerophis lumbriciformis | reverse complement strand
GCGGTTGTGCCCGCAAACCGCGCATCTCTAATATATATATATATATATATATATATATATATATATATACCGTACATATGTGTTATATATATATATATATACATTAGAGATGCGCGGTTTGCGGACACAACCGCGGAGTCCGCGGATTATCCGCGGATCGGGCGGTTGAAATAAAAAAATATTAGATTTTATCCGCGGGTCGGGTCGGGCGGTTGAAATAAAAAAAAATTTGATTTTAAATAGATTCAGGCGGGTGGCAGTTAAACCAATTCGGAAATATATATTCATAGTTAAATGTTGTTACCCACATACGAAAAACGAGCAGGCACCTGCAGCATATGCCACAACAGAAGAAGAAAAAAAAAAGAAAATGACACTTTTACGGAGCGGAGAAGGGACGCCTCGCCGGGGGAAGGGGCCTCGAGGGCCCCACCGGGAGCCGTAGCTGAGGTGATCCGCGAGAAGGGCCCGACGCACGTCCAGGGTCACCACCGCGCCCACCGCATGACACCCCGCCTTGTCCGCCTTTGCCGCGGCCGGCGTCACGCGCAGCAGGTAAGCAGCTTACCTGCCCGCCACCCCCGTGGCCGGGGGCTCGTAACAGGGGTCACTCCGCACGCTCCGCCCGCGCAGCTTACCTGCCCGCCACCCCCGTTGCCGGGGGCGCGTAACAGGGGTCAATCCGCGCGCAGTGCGCTCACGAAAGGGGTGGGGCTCACCCTGGTGAGCCGAGTGGGCCACTTTTGGTAAGCAGAACTAGCGCTGCGGGATGAACCGAACGCCGGGTTAAGGCGCCCGATGCCGACGCTCATCAGACCCCAGAAAAGGTGTTGGTTGATATAGACAGCAGGACGGTGGCCATGGAAGTCGGAACCCGCTAAGGAGTGTGTAACAACCCACCTGCCGAATCAACTAGCCCTGAAAATGGATGGCGCTGGAGCGTCGGGCCCATACCCGGCCGTCGCCGGCAGCGAGAGCCGCGAGGGATAGGCCGCGACGAGTAGGATGGCCGCCGCGGTGCGCGCTGAAGCCTCGGGCGCGAGCCCGGGTGGAGCCGCCGCGGGTGCGAGGGACATCGCACGTCCACGCGCTTGGAGGTGCGCTCAGCGCGGCTCCCAGATGATTGCGCACTGGTGTGCGTCTGGGCCGTGACAGCGTGGCACGCATTGAATGTCTCTGCATCAGTCTCCTTTCTTTAACAGGCAAAAGCTTTATAACCTCACTAATGCCTTGCATCGTCTATATTAGATATATAACAACGGGCGGGTGCGAGCGGGTGCGGGCGGGTGCGGTGTTGATTAAATGTTAATTCGGGTGGATGCGGATGGTTGACGACTTTTTTGATGGGGTTGCGGATGAAATAATTGCCTATCCGCGCATCTCTAATATACATATATATATAACATATATATATATATATATATATATATATATAACACATATATATATAACACACATATGTATATATATATATATATATATGTATATAAAACACATATATATATATATATATATATATATATATATATAACACACAAACATATATATATATATATTTTTAATTGTATTTATTTATTTATTTATTTATTTAATTTTTTTTTTCCAATCTGTTTTGTCCAGCCACTCGGGCAAAGCATATTGTTGATATAGATGATCATATCTGCTGTACAGATGTACTTTAGAAAAGAGAAGTGTCGGATACTTGTCTTGTTGCCTTATTTGTATTTGACAGTATGTTTGAGATGCACGGTGTGTGTGCTTCACTACAAGAAGGTGCTGGGTTCAATCCCCGGGCTCGGGGTCTTTCTGTGTAGAGTTTGTTTGTTCTCCCTGTGACTGCGTGGGTTCCCTCCGGGCAGTCTGGCCTTCTCCAAAGACATGCAACTGGAAATAGGTTGACTGGCAACACTAAGTTGGCCTTAGTGCAGGGATGGGCAAACTTTTTGGCTCAGGGGCCACATTGGCTTTTGAATTTTGACAGACGGGCCGGGCGAGCACATGATGCATATCATATCTGTTGGAACTAAGAGTAGGCTTCTCAAACTTGGGCTATTTTAATTATAACACATCTATTTTCAACAATATATCATCAAAGAAACATACAAATAGTATTAAAGGGTTAACACTTACATTCTCTTTTAGTGGGAGCAGTGTTGTTGATCACCCATTTTTGCCAGTGTGTCGAAGTCTAGTATCAGTTTTTTTGTGGCAATTCTCAAAACAGATCTTTGCTCAATTATGTTTTAATATTTGGCGGGCTGGAGTAAAGTGACCAACTTTAATGTGGCCCACGGGCCGTAGTTTACTCGCCCTTACCCTAGTGTGTGAATATGAATGTTGTCTGTCTATCTGTGTTTTCCCTGTGATAGGGTTAGCTACTTGTCTAGGGCTTACCCCGCCTTCTGCCCGAGTGCAGCTAGTATAGGCCCCAGCAACCCCCGCAACCCAGAAAGGGACAAGCGGTAGAAAATGGATGGATGGATGTTTGGGAAGCATTTCATTAAACAAAAACAGTTTTCTTCTAAGTAATATAGAAATTGATCAGAGCGGTTTATCTATTTTATGGTGGAATGTAGTTAATCATAGAACTGGCATCCGATGTTAATTAAAAAAAAAGTATAGATTTTGAATCAAGAATCGATGCTGAATTGAGTCGTTACCCCCAGGAATCGAACCGAATCGTGTGGTGCCCAAAGATTCACAGCCCTAATACTTACAGTATTAATACTTTATAGGGCGCAACAAAAACAAAAAAAACACCATAAAACATACACTACTGCCCTGTAACGTCTTGGACTTGCAACTGTAATTGCAATTTAGTGTCACGCCTGCAGATGTAAAATATATCACACCCGGACAGTAGTTGTCATAATCAGCTCATTTTTAGACTTAGACTTAGACAAACTTTATTGATCTACGAGCATACTTGCCAACCTTGAGACCTCCGAATTCAGGAGATGGGGGAGGGTTGAAGTGGGGCGGGGGCGGGGATGAGGTGAGCATGGTTGGGGGTTGGGGTTTGGTGGTAGCGGGGGTATATATTGTAGCGCCCCGGAAGAGTTAGTGCTGCAAGGAGTTCTGGGTATTTGTTCAGTTGTGTTTATGTTGTGTTACGGTGCGGATGTTCTCCCGTAATGTGTTTGTCATTCTTGTTTGGTGTGGATTCACAGTGTGACGCATATTTATAACAGTGTAAAAGTTGTTTATACGGCCACCCTCAGTGTGACCTGTATGACTGTTGATCAAGTAGGCCTTGCATTCACTTATGAGTGTGAAAAGCCGCATGTATAATGTGACTGGGCACGCTACTTGTATAGAGGAAAAGCGGACATGACGACAGGTTGTAGAGGACGCTAAAGGCAGCGCCTTTAAGGCATGCCCCCAATATTGATGTCCGGATGGAAATCGGGAGAAATTCGGGAGAATGGTTGCCCCTAGAGATTTTCGGGAGGGGCACTGAAAATTGGGAGTCTCCCGGAAAAATTGGGAGGGTTGGCAAGTCATGTCTACGAGGGGAAATTGTTCCAAATTCTTTCAAATGTTGCATTAAAAAATTTGATTTTAGTATCAAAAACAATAAATATTTATTAACACACACAAAAGAACAAAAAACGGGTACCGTTGAGTACCGGTATCGATTCCCAAGTACAGGGAATTGGTGCAGTATCGGTTCAATTGTGTGCACGGTACCCATCCCTAAATGTAATCCTCAAATATCTCAGAATGGAGCTTCTCAGCTTCATTTGGGCAACTCCATCCTCCTCAGGGCTAACAGCAAGCACACTGCAGGAATGGCCTGCGAGGCACAGCTCAGTCTTCAACTCCCAATCCCCTAGAAATATGCGCAAATATCCCAGGCGTTTCCTGTCGCGAAGATGTGCCGTGACCTTCGGCCGGGGCGTGCACCCTGTTGAGTATTAAGCGAGGCGGCCTCAGCTGAGAGTGAGACAAGGTAACGTGAGACCTCCGCACCGGTGACGAGGAGCGGGAGGAAAAGGGGAGATTAAGTTTACCGTATCCAGGTAACGGTGGCAAACAATGTCAAAGCAAGACTGAGCACGGAGCAAATTAGAGCACAAAGCCGAATACTGACAAAGTGACCGAGAGCAGCCATGAAAAAAAGTCTGAAATTACTGAAATGTTCACACTTTGATGGTTTGGCTACTATGTGAGGACACAAGAGGACTCCATTATGAGCTAGGACTCCTGAGGATAACGATGCGAGCGCTCCTATGGGGTTTTTGGAGCGTGATAAATGCCACGTGTGCTTATTTTTATTCACATCTACGAGATCAAGTGGGCTCAGTGAAAACAGATGACCTTAGCTTTCACTAAACGCCTACATTTTTTTTTTGGTATCGCGCTATAAAAAAAAAAAAGCATGTCCTGTTTTGACGCTGTCCGAAAGCACACAGAGCTCCTTTCAAAACACGACGGAAAATGTTAGCCAGTAAAACGTTGGAAGAGTGCGAGCCTCAGAAATAAACGCTGCGGCTGAGTAGCGTGAGGCGTCCAGCGCAGGTCTCACAGGAGGAAGGTGACGCAATACGAGCCAGGGAGGGAAGGAGAGGGGGCACAAGTATGTTGACTATTACAAGCTGGAGCCCCCCCACTCCGCCACCACGTCCATAGCAGTCCCGCCCAAAAGCTGAGGCCCATCTGGAGAGCCTCGTGACCCGACTGATTGAAAGCAGTTGGGGCTCTCGGTGAGATATGGACACTGGAATGTGGAGACTGTGGAAAGGCCCGGAATAAGTGCAACTAAGAGGTGTGCATATTTCAGCGGCGTGCGTGTGATGGTTTGCGAGCGTGCAGCCGCGTGTCTATTAGCGCCAGCAATCCATCATTATGATTGATCTATTTTTAAAAGTGAATTATTTTCTGTACTTAAAAAGAAACACATGAAACTGCATTCGCCGGCTACCAAGTGCATGCCAGAGCAACAGGTGGCACTGCGGACCCAAACTCTAATGCCATATTAACAATTTCTGGAAATGGCACAATAATAACAAATAAAGGTTAAGAGTAAAGATACTGATAAATGCTTTAAAATGTAATATCGGATATTATCGGTGTCGGTTTTAAAATGATCGGTATTGGTTTCAAAAAGCTAAATTTATTACTTTTTAAAACGCCGCCGTGTACACGGATGTAAGGTGACGTAGAGAGCGCCAATAAACCTTAAAGGCACTGCCTTTGCGTGCCGCCCCAGTCACATAATATCTACGGCTTTTCACACACACAAGTGAAGGCAATGCATACTTGGTCAACAGCCATACAGGTCACACTGAGGGTGGCCGTATAAACAACTTTAACACTGTTACAAATATGCGCCACACTGTGAACCCACACCAAACAAGAATGACAAACACATTTCGGGAAAACATCCGCACCGTAACACAACATAAACACAACAGAACAAATACCCAGAACCCCTTGCAGCACTAACTCTTCCGGGACGCTACAATATACACCCCCTACCCCCACCTCAACCCCCTCCCCCCCCACCCATCTCACCCACCTCAACCTCCTCATGCTCTCTCAGGGAAAGCATGTCCTAAATTCCAAGCTGCTGTTTTGAGGCATGTTAAAAAAAATTATGCACTTTGTGACTTCAATAATAAATATGGCAGTGCCATATTGGCATTTTTTTCCATAACTTGAGTTGATTTATTTTGGAAAACCTTGTTACATTGTTTAATGCATCCAGCGGGGCATCACAACAAAATTAGGCATAATAATGTGTTAATTCCACGACTGTATATATCGGTATCGGTTGATATCGGTATCGGTAATTAAGAGTTGGACAATATCGGAATATCGGATGTCGGCAAAAAAGCCATTATGGGACATCTCTAGTTAAGAGGAATCTGGGCTTACCACGGACATTTTGATTTATACTTGTACCTGCCTCACTTTTCATATGATTTGATTTCTGATTAAAATTGTTCCCCGATTTTTGTATACAGTCTTAGTTATTGTACGGTTAAACATAGTGCCAAACAAACTAGTTCCCAAAACAAAGAATCCCACATGTTAATCATTCAACCATGGGACCAAAGAAAGTTGCGAGTGCCAGAAACACTATTGAGTACAAGAAAGAACCGTAGCAAAATACAAAGGTGGTGATCTTTGACAGACCTTTTGCAACAGATTACCGAAGTCCACTGGACCCCAAATACTACAAAGTCTACATCAGTGGTTCTTAACCTTGTTGGAGGTACCGAACCCCACAAGTTTCATATGCACATTCACCGAACCCTTCTTTAGTGAAAAACAAAATGTTTTTTTTTCTAATTCAAGACAAAATTATATGTTTTTGGTAACACTTTAGTATGGAGAACATATTCTAAGTAACAAAGACATCATTTAGAGTTATTTGGACACTAGGGGAACATATTCTAAGTAATGAAGACTTAATTTAGAGTTATTTGGTTAGGGTCAGGGTCAGGGTTAGAGGGTTAGGGTTATAATAAGGCCATGCCGAATAAGGCATTAATAAGTACTTAATAATGACTAGTTAAGAGCCAATATGTTACTAATTTGCATGTTAATAAGTAACTAATTACTGGTGAGTATGTTCCCCATACTAAAGTGTTACCATGTTTTTTTACTGGATCACCTTGTTCAAAGAACAAAACCAACACAGTGCATAAACTCACAACAAATTACACACCTGCAAATCAGTGTGACTTCTGCTGTTGCCATATCCGTAACACGCCAATAGGGAGAAGTTTGTATTTACACGATGAGTCGGGTGTGTTTTGACCTCCGCCGAACCCCTGAAGTCGACTCACCGAACCCCTAGGGTTCGATCGAACCCAGGTTAAGAACCACTGGTCAACAAAAAAACCCATTTCCGGTATTAATGATAAACTGCGGTAACTCTTAATGGTTAGTATTACCATTTCAAATTAAAATGATGGTAAAACCTTGATTGATAACTGCACTTTAATAAACTCACAGACGAGTGACACCGCTCAAGTGCTATTTTCCTGAGAAACAAGCCAGTGCAGTGTTCACTAGCTAGTAGTTACGGTGCCTTCCATTAAGAAGTTAGAAGTCGAAGCAGGGAATGACGTCGCAGCCGAGTTATGCGCGTTCCAGTTACAAAGTCGGAAATCAACAACTAATGGAAAAATATGCGCTCCTTCTGCAACCTTTAAAGACATGAATGAAGATGAAATACAGACGCTATTGCTAGCAATGTAGAACGTGTATACCAAATGAAAAAAAAATGTTTACCGTATTTTTCGGACTATAAGTCGCAGTTTTTTCCATAGTTTGGCCGGGGGTGCGACTTATACTCAGGAGCGACTTATGTGTGAAATTATTAACACATTACCGTAAAATATCAAATAATATTATTTAGCTCATTCACGTAAGAGACTAGACGTATAAGATGTCATGGGATTTAGCGATTAGGAGTGACAGATTGTTTGGTAAACGTATAGCATGTTCTATATGTTATAGTTATTTGAATGACTCTTACCATAATATGTTACGTTAACATACCAGGCACGTTCTCAGTTGGTTATTTATGTGTCATATAACGTACACTTATTCAGCCTGTTGTTCACTATTCTTTATTTTAAATTGCCTTTCAAATGTCTATTCTTTGTGTTGGGTTTTATCAAATAAATTTCCCCCAAAAATGCGACTTATACTCCAGTGCGACTTATATATGTTTTTTTTCTTCTTCTTTATTATGCATTTTCGGCCGGTGCGACTTATACTCCGGAGCGCCTTATACTCCGAAAAATACGGTACATTACAGTAACATTACCATATACAAATGTCCAACAATACACTGTATATGGCTGATTTAGTACAACAAAAAATAATCAGAGGTGCTAATAACGGATATTACACAAGCTTCTATAATTGTTTACACTCAGAGCAGCCATCTTTGAAGCCAACTCGGAGGTGGTGAGGACTCTCTGATTTTTAGAGTAGGAAATCCGACCTCGGGGTGGGACGTTCCGATTCAAATTTCCGATTAGAAACTCAGAAATACCTACTTCCCAGTACAACTGGAACACACCATTAGTGTGCTGATCGCTAGTGTCGATAGTGCCACTATTTGCTAGCTAGCAGCTCGCGCGCATAGTGCCGTTAATTGCTAGCTAGCAACTAGCGCCCATTGATTCTAATGTAAATTGATTTTTACGCGCACCCCTAAAAAACATGTTGCTGTCCGAGCAATTAAGCTATTCAATTGTGCACATTGAACCTACAAGCTGTACTCCTAATATGAACATTTAAAACCCTTTAAAAATTAAAACTGAAAGGGGAACATTATCACCAGACCTATGTAAGCGTCAATATATACCTTGATGTTGCAGAAAAAAGACCATATATTTTTTTAACCGATTTCCGAACTCTAAATGGGTGAATTTTGGTGAATTAAACGCCTTTCTATTATTCGCTCTCGGAGCGATGACGTCACAGCGTGACGTCACATCGGGAAGCAATCCGCCATTTTCTCAAACACATTACAAACACTGAGTCAAATCAGCTCTGTTATTTTCCGTTTTTTCGACTGTTTTCCGTACCTTGGAGACATCATGCCTCGTCGGTGTGTTGTCGGAGGGTGTAACAACACGAACAGGGACGGATTCAAGTTGCACCAGTGGCCCAAAGATGCGAAAGTGGCAAGAAATTGGACATTTGTTCCGCACACTTTACCGACGAAAGCTATGCTACGACAGAGATGGCAAGAGTGTGTGGATATCCTGCGACACTCAAAGCAGATGCATTTCCAACGATAAAGTCAAAGAAATCTGCCGCCAGACCCCATTGAATCTGCCGGAGTGTGTGAGCAATTCAGGGACAAAGGACCTCGGTAGCACGGCAAGCAATGGCGGCAGTTTGTTCCCGCAGACGAGCGAGCTAAACCCCCTGGATGTCTTGACTCACACCGTCCCTTATGCCCCCGAAGATGATCAAGAGAAGAATATCGACCCTAGCTTCCCTGGCCTGCTGACATCAACTCCAAAACTGGACAGATCAGCTTTCAGGAAAAGAGAGCGGATGAGGGTATGTCTACAGAATATATTAATTGATGAAAATTGGGCTGTCTGCACTCTCAAAGTGCATGTTGTTGCCAAATGTATTTCATATGCTGTAAACCTAGTTCATAGATGTTAGTTTCCTTTAATGCCAAATAAACACATACCAATCGTTGGTTAGAAGGCGATCGCCGAATTCGTCCTCGCTTTCTACCGTGTCGCTGGCTGTCGTGTCGTTTTTGTCGGTTTCGCTTGCATACGGTTCAAACCGATATGGCTCAATAGCTTCAGTTTCTTCTTCAATTTCGTTTTCGCTACCTGCCTCCACACTACAACCATCCGTTTCAATACATGCGTAATCTGTTGAATCGCTTAAGCCGCTGAAATCCGAGTCTGAATCCGAGCTAATGTCGCTAAAGCTTGCTGTTCTATGCGCCATGTTTGTTTGTGTTGGCATCACTATGTGACGTCGCAGGAAAATGGACGGGTGTATATAACGATGTTTAAAATCAGGCACTTTGAAGCTTTTTTTAGGGATATTGCGTGATGGATAAAATTTTGAAAAAAACTTCGAAAAATAAAATAAGCCACTGGGAACTGATTTTTAATGGTTTTAACCCTTCTGAAATTGTGATAATGTTCCCCTTGAAGATTTAAACTCTCAAATAACTCGTAAAAAGCCAGGACAATAGTCAATGTTTCTTCTGCCAAGGAAAGTATCGGCTATCATGTGTCTGCTTTTTTCATTCATGTATTTTTTTTTTAACAAAACAATTTTGGTCACGATAATCGTAATATGAAATGTTCATATCGTTACATTCATAATTAGTACCTTGATGTGAAAATGTACATATCTATGCTCCTGGTTACGTTGTAAATGAAGCTGCTTGTTTGGTTGAATTAAGTGTTAGCTTTCAAACGGTGCTGAGTCACATTAGTCTTTAGTTTTATGGAGTTAGCATGGCATTTGCCGCTCTAGACCTTGTTAG